>NC_092327.1:41276860-41449412 GCF_036785885.1 Coffea arabica | reverse complement strand
AATAACCCTACTTAAAAATGATAATTTTGACGCTGTAGTAGTGTGAATTTTTATTTATTTTTTTGTTTAACCTTCAGTCGTAATTATACGTACACACATGTTCAAATTAACAAAAAAAAAATAAAAATCATGTGTAGGTGTTCTATCACTAATGCAAACGAGATCATGCATTATACATCAAAACTTACAAATGTATAAAATATTTTACTGCAACATCACTAGCATAGGAAACATTAATTGTTTCTAATTGGTTCCATGTATTGAAGTTGAAGATTCTAATCAAAAAAAGAAGAATAATGAGTGATAGTAAAAATAAAACCTTCCCAATTGTAATACTCATAAATTTGGTATACTAGTAGTTGTAATTAGATTTGGTTCTCAAGTTGCCTAAAGCTTCCATTGGTCTTTTTTTTTTTACACAAATGGACCTTTACATGTCCACCTTTGTGTTGAGCTTTGTCAAAATTCAAATGCTTTGGACTTTCTAACGCCTGCATCGATCCTAGATATATGCCTGGTCAAAATACCAAAAACCCTCTACTTTCTGAATGTCTTCATTCCGATTTTCCGACTTCTACGTACAACGCACACATGACGTACGCCGTGATGCACATTGTGAACTTGCAAAATTTTGAATTCTGTCGGCCCCAACAGTCCAATGTCGGACTTGTGATTACGGTCGGACGAATGTTTATGACTTTTACTCTTTTAGTAGTCAGAAGAAGAGATATTACGACGTAAGCTCATACGAACAAATCTTCAAATTTCAATCCCAAACGTGTTTGGGTAGAACCCTGCCACGGGGAGAAGACAATTATGAATCTAATTGTGGGTCCGTTAAAAAAATTTTTTTTTTTTTAGGTAATGAAAAGTTTAGATGAATTCGATTCCGATCATCATCACGAGTCAGAACATGCCTTCAAAATCATAGATATCTTACAGAAGTTCTTACAAATCGCCCATCAACACAGCCGTTACGTAGATAGTACAATTCAAACACGCGACCATTTGTGAGAGTACAACCTATTATTCATTACCAACTTGTGTTGTCAAAATTAAATGTTATCATTGCTTCTCTATGGTTAAATGTTTTTGAGTTCGGTTGTGGAATCTTAGACTAATGATAGACAACTCATTTTGGAAAAAACAATTGGGAGGGATGGGGATCTTCCACGTAGTTAGTTAGTTAGTTAATTTGTGATTGGATTAATTAATCTTGGCCCATCAATTTTCAGTCTTCGAATACCGATTTGGTGATGTTGAAGTTGCTTGTGGCTTGGATACACTTCATCATGCTGTTGCTCTTGGTCCGTTCAAAATTATTATTATTTTTTGGGTAATGAAAAGTTCGGATAGATTCGATTCCGATCATCACCACGAGTCAGAATGTGTCCTCGGAATCATAAATTTCTTACAGAAATTCTTATAAATTACCCATTAACACAGCTTTCATATGGACAGTGCAATTCAAACACACGACTCTTTGCGAGGATGTCGCCCGTCATTACTAGCTTGCGTTGACAAAACTATTGGGAGGGATGGGGATCTTCCACGTAGTTAGTTAGTCAGTTAATTTGTGATTGGATTAATTAATCTTGGCCCATCAATTTTCAGTCTTCGAATACGGATTTGGTGACGTTGAAGTTGCTTGTGGCTTGGATCATGCTGTTGGCGACTACATATACCGTACTTTTTGGTAAATGACAATAGTCCATCAACTAATATAGTTTTCTATCTCTTCATTTTCTTCCGAAAAGAGAAAATATCTTGGACCGGCTGAGCTGTATTGTCCCAAAAAAAAAAAAAATGCCCGTCAAAATTGAATCCTACACTCCATAAAGGCATAAACCCTTGGACTTTTTTTTTTTGATAATTATGGACCTTGGACTTCGATAAATCCAAGTCCCCAATATTTGGGCGCACTACCTGCGTCTACGTCCAAGCCCAAGATAATGGCTGCCCTAAACCTACTTGTAGAAATATGAAAGTTAACTACTACAAAACTTCACTAACACAGCCCATTAGGCCATTACTAACATTTTCAAGCTTGCAAATTATTAGGATAATCACTAAATTTTTTTCGAATCATCCAGTTTTGATCATTTAACTATCAAAAAAAGTCTGATTTTGACTACTAAACTATCTAAAGTTTAGATTTTGAATCTTTCCGTCAAATTTAATCATTAATTATGACCCTTGCTTTTATCATCGTACACTCAGAACCAACACGGTTAACGATTAAATCTAACGAAATGATCCAAAATCTAAACTTTTGATAGTTCAGTAAATAAAATCAGACTTTAATAGTTTGATAGCCGAAACTCGACGATTCTAAAAGCTTAGTGGGTATATTCATATAATTTGGCCTTTTCTAGTTGGCCAAGGCCCAAGGAGCAGAACCTAACTAGAGCCTTCTTGATCCGCTTAACCCGATCCGTCTTTTTTTTTTGGGGGCCAGCGACGTCGTCTCTTCTTCTCAATTCCCCTGTCTGTTCTCTAGTTGTTCGCTGCAGATTTCTCGATTAACTTGTTTTCAAGTTTTAACTCTAACTATTGGGTTCTAGTTCCAAATTCATGTGGAAATAAAATCAGGGAAAAAAAAAAGGAGAGGAAGAGAAATGGCATTTTGGACGCGAGTCAGGCGATCTCAAATCGATACCAAATTGTGGAACCAATTCTCAAGGTCCTATCTTCAGATTCACAGTCCCATTTCAGCCAATCGTACCAAGATTTCAGTTTTATACTCTCCGAGCTCACCTGGCCACACACCTCTACTCGACTTGCCTACCAATGTCAGATGCTTCGCTGCTCCGGTTCAGGTGACTACTCGTCTCTGAATTTTGTTTGAATAAGAATCTACTTTGACAATTTAGTTGATGGAGCAATGTCTGGGCAATTGCAGTTCATGAAAAAGAAGGAAGAGAAGCACGCCGACGGGCCGAGATTGAATGAGCAAGTCACCGCTGATGTTATTCGACTCGTCACTGAAGAAGGTGACAGCAACTAGATACACCCAAAACAAATTGTGCTCACTTTCTGAATTTTGACATGTCCTGCATTATTCACTTTAGCATCGAAATTTGTTCCAGTTCGAATGGTAATATGGAGGAAATTATACGTTGTGTCTTCTTGTCTGTTTACATGGCACCATGGTGCTTCTGCATTTAGTTACCCCTGACGAGGATCATCTCTCGTCTTCTTAATCATTCTATTTCTATTTGCCTTTCAATAACTCAGTTGTCGATTTTTGAAGACTAGAATTTAGGGGTCCCAGGGAAAAAAAAGGGGAAGAAGAAGCTGGCTACAGGCTTTAAAAGCTGAGGCTCGATCTGTTAAACATTATCCATGTTAGGGAAGTTTCATAGGCTTGACCAAAATTTCAAGCGAGACCTGAACCTCCGCGTTAGATGTCTTTTGGCATGGCTTTGTTTTGATTGGTTTCTATGGATTCTAAGGAAGAGGCCTCATTTTAAATTGATTTCATTTTGTGGGTGAGTCTGCTCTAATTGTTTACTTAAACTCGTTTATATTCATAGGCCACTCTGTTGTATCAAGGTATGAAGCACTAAAGCGTGCGAGGAGTTTGGAGCTTGATTTGGTGGAGGTAAATCTTTTTCACCTCAATCTTGATATTTGTTGTTACAACATGTTGTCTTGATATTTGTTGTTACGACATGTTGTGGCCTTCCTATACATCAGAGCATGTGGCAGCTTGTTAATAACCAAGCAGATACTGCTAATGTAGAGCGGGGGCCATAAGGTTAGTTTAGTCTGAGGAATATTGAGCTAAACCTTTGGAATTTGAGAGATAGTTTATTTATTTGGTAGGAAAGGGAGTTCCTTGCACTGACCAAAAAAAAAAAAGATAACCAGAACAACAAATTCGAGCTTAAGTGCTTGATTTTACAAAACGGGGCAAACAGGATGCCCTATAATCATTCTCAACTAATTTCGAAATGGCTGCAGGCTGCTCATTGAAAACCTTGAGTCCTTATTCTTCAGCTTCTGCACCCATTTTTGCCAAAGGATCTGCACGGCAGTTTGCTTCTCTGAATACATGCTTAACAGTGGTTGTGAGGAAGGTTCTCATGATAGTCCTGCAGTCATTAATAATAGGATAGTAAGAACAAGAATCACAATTATCTTTAGAGATCTTTTGAACTAGCACACTAGCATCCAGCTCAATATGAATATTCTGTATGCTAAGGGATTTTGCCAGCGGAAGCCCATTCCAGATTTCTACTAAACCCACTTATCCATTCCCTAAATGATTTCGTATGATTCCTCCTGGCCCTACTGGCCCAGGGTTACCAAATGAAGCTCCATCACTGTTTAGTTTGAATGCATGAGGTGGGCGTGGTTCCCAAGCAACCAAGACAAGGTCTTGTATCTGGTGGTTTTCCTGCTCAAAGGACCTATGCTTAGGAATTCTGTTGCTCTAACAATTGTAGCTATGTACAAGTTTATTTGGGGGGGGGGGGGTTGAGGTTTGAAGATAGTCCTGTTTCTATCCTTCCAAAGCATCCAGCAGCCAAATTCTGCCATGGTTCCCCAGGGAATCCCATAATAGGGTGAATGGTCTGGCATACAGCATACTTTCTTTAGCCAAGAGCATAAATTCTGACCAGCAAAGGGCAAAAGTTCCAAGGGACAGCAAGTCTTTTCCATAAGATTTTGGCCTTAGGACAGAAAATCAGATTATGTTAGGTGTCCTCTCTGTTGTGATCACACAGTGGGCAGCATTCTTCCTGGACAATGGATTTTTCGAGTAGATTGCTTTTTGTTGGGAGTTTATCTTGGCACGCAATCCATAAGAAATGTCTTACTCAATTGCTAGCCATCACTTTCCATATCCAGTCCCTTTCTGAACTATCATCAGCAGTGTTATTCGAGCAAATTAATTCAACTGCTGTCTTCAGACTGAACTGACCACTTGGGGTAAATTGCCACTTCAAGGAATCTTCTGCAGGAGAGGTGGTCTGTCTAGGAATGGTCTTGATAACCATAATTACAAGCTCTGGTAGTATGACAGAAATTTTGTTGAGGTTCGAAGAATCTCTCTCTCCAAATATCTGAGCGACCACCATAGTGTCTTCCCCTTCAGTGACAGGGCCGGAAATGAGATGTCAGAGAGGTCCTAGTCCCGTCCAATCATCAAGCCATATTCTCACAGTATTGCCATTCTTAATTGTCCAATTTTTTCCTCTATTATAGAGATCAACACCTAGCTTCAAAACACTTTTTGTTAATTGACCCCTGCTTCTCATTCAGGGTGAGTTTTCTCTGGTGGTTAGAACGTTCAAAATCTGAGCCGAAGGTTGGTCCTTTTGACGTCTTAATCTCCAGCAGAGGCCAGCCATAGCAGCCTTATTCACATCAGCAGTCTTGCGAATTCCTAGTCCGCCTTGACAAAGAGGGGTAGCTACAGCATCCCATTTAACTAAATGAAGCTTTTTCTTATCCGTGGTGGAGCCCCATAGGAAGTCTCTTTGTATCTTGTCAATAGTATCACAAGTGGACTTAGGTAAAGGAGCACAATGTGCATAAAAGGAAGACATGACAGAAGAAACTTGTTGAATGATAGCTTTTCTTCCAGCAAAGGAAATAAGATTTGCCTTACAGCCAGCTAGCTTTTGTCTAATTTTGTCTACCAGGAAAGCATGATTTTGTGGAGAGATTCTGGTATGGGAAAGAGGCATTCCTAGGTATTTCTCTAGATCATCTATGCTGTGCACGCCTAAGAAAGAAGAGATTTTGGTCGGTTTGGAAGGATCAGTGTTTTTGGAGAAGAAGACTTTTGATTTCTCAAGGCTGATGGTGAGACCAGAGCGCAGACAAAAATTATCCAAAATGGATTTGACCTCAGAGATAGAAGAGTTACGACAGCTAGACAAAAGGATTATATCATCTGCAAACATACAATGGGAAATAGCAAGCCCCCCCCCCCCCCAACCCACCCACCTATTTTTAAAGCTTCCCAACTCCCCTGTTGGAGTGCCTGCTCAATACTGAAAGAAAGGTACTCCATACGTAAAAGAAAGATATATGGGGAAATAGGGTCCCCCTGTCTAATACCTCTTGAGGGAAGAATCCAATCAGTAGGAGTGCCATCAATGAGGATGGCCACTCTGCTGGAGGAAATGCACTTCATTATAACAGAGCATAAGGTAGGAGGGAAGTCAAAGTGATGCGGGGCTTTGATAAAACACCATTCCAACTTATCATAAGCCTTTTCCAGATCAATTTTCAAAGCACAGAAGGCATTCCTGCATTTCTTTTTGTTTAAGCAGTGTGTGGCTTCTTGGACAATAAAAATGTTATCTGAGCCTCTTCTGCCAGGTATGAATCTGGTTTAGGTAGGAGAAATAATGGAATCCATGAGGGGCCTGATTCTGTTGACTAGAAGTTTGGATAACACCTTGTAAGGGGTGTTGCAAAGGCTGATGGGCCTGTACTGTTGGATATTCTCCAGATCACTGATCTTAGGAATAAGGCAAATATAGGTTTCATTGGCTCCCTCAGGCAAATTGGAGGAAACAAAAGATTCTTTGACTAGCTTATAAATAGAGCCCTTGATTCAGTCCAGAAAGATTGAAAGAAAGCAGGAGGTAAGCAGAAAGATTGAAAGATTCATGGGTTTCAGGTCCATGATGGCCTAATCTATTTCCTGAGGAGAGGGAACTCTACCCAGTTGCAATTTTGTACTAGCGTCTTGAATTCTCCTCATGACAGGAAACCCATCGGGTTCCCTAAAGGAACAAACCATATCTGTAGAAAAGAGCTTCTGGTAGTAGAGACAGATATGGTCCCTAAGCTGACTCTGATCAGAAATCCAATTTCCAGCAAGGGTTCTGAGTGTGTGAATACTGTTCCTTTTTCTCCTTTGAATAGTAGCAGCTTGGAGAAATTTTGTGTTTAAATCATTCCAGATCACTTGGTTAAGTCTAGACTTCATACACCAGAGCTCCTTTTCTTGGATAAGGACCAAATTATACTCACTCAGAGGTTGGGCTTCAAGGTCAACAAGGTGATGGGAGATGTCATTCTGCTGCCTCTGTTGGATACTCCAGATTCTGGCCAGCAGAATCCTTTTTTCCTTGAAGATATTTTTAAAAGTGGTTTCACTCCAAATTTGGACAGAGTCAGTAAACTTAACAATAGAAAGCATCAAGCTATTATTATCACCCCAAGATTGTTGAACTACCTCTTTTAAGGAAGGTTCAGCCAACCAAAATTTTTCAAATCTAAAAATTTTCATACATCTAACAGGAAGGAAGAGATTGACTAAAATCAGGCAGTGGTCCAATCTAGTTCTAGGTAAATGAATAACTGAGTCTGGGAACAGGGAGTTCCAGTAAGGATTTCCGAACACTATCTATTCTCTCAAGAATCAAACCCTTATTAAAACGTTTATTAAGCCAAGAAAATCTAGGGCCAGAGTAGCCAATGTCTAGCAAATTACAAAAGTCCAGACAGCTTTGAAAGACTGTAGCATGATTTTGATTGATGGGGTTGCCCCCTAACTTTTCCAAATTGGATAACTTTTCATTAAAATCTCCCAGACACAACTAGGGAAGGGAGTTCTGGGAGGCTACATGTTTTAGATTCTCCCACAGAATGACCCTATTATTATAGTTTGGGCTAGCATACACAGCTGAAAGAAACCAAGAGGGAGTATCCGAGGATACTTGCACTAGACCATGAATTTCTTGTTCTGTTTTACTGATGATGTTGACCCGAACTTCGTTAGGATGCCATAAGAGGTAGAGACCTCCTCTCCTTCCAACTGAGTCCACAATCTTGTACCCACTAAAGGGTAGGCTCACATACATGTTCACAGCTGCTTGTCCTCCTATCTTAGTTTCTACAACTATGACTACATCTGGGTTGTGGATGTCATAGAGATCCAAAAAGTGATCCCTGAATGTGGTGCTTCCAGCCCCATGCACATTCCCAGTGATGATCTTCATTTGGCTAAACTTCCTGATCAGATTGAACCCTGGCACATGCATCGCCTGTCTATGTATTCGTCTCCCTACATTCCACATTCTGGCCACTCTCCTCTGCCTTCCTGGGTCTCGATGTTCCTCCAGAAGTGGCCAAGCTCTCATCACAAAGTCCATGTGGTGTCCCACCTCTTCTCTGTCTATTTTGATCCTTAGTTCTGCTCCTATTATACCGGGGGCAGGGAAAATGAACCTCCCGGCTGCTTCTTGCCAGTCTATACCCAAGATTAAAAGGAAGAGAGAAAGAGACTCTCCTACCCATCTTCTTCGTGGGTGATAGTTTGACCCCAATTGTGTCGCGATAAGGCATGGCGTTGCCTTCTCCAATTGCTGATTGGCAGTCTTCCACTCCATCTCTTCTGCCTTCTACCCTCTGCAGCAGATTTGGATCCTCCTGCACTTGTCCATTCTTGTTGAACGGATCCAGATCCTCCATGATGTCCAAGCAAGTGCTGGTTGCCCAGAGATGCAACATCCTCAGAATGTCTCGAGTTTACTTCTCTGGGGTTTGTCCTGAGTCCACACAGAGCCCTTTCCCGTAGATAGTTGGGAGCCCACAGATCCTGAGAGATAGTTTATACATCAAGTAAAATTGGTTATGTGCCTGTCTGTACCTTTGTCTCAAAAAGGATATAGAGCTTCGATAGGCTAATGTTAGCAGTTGTTTTAATTAAAGGCACTAGTTTCTAAATGAGGTTCAGTAAATATGTAATTGAATCAAGGCCTACCCTAGGTCTGTTGCTTTTGAACACTACAAGCTCCTAAAAAAGCAATATCCTTCTTAGTTTCTCAGGTCCATAAGCATATGGTTTAATTGGTCCTTTCTTCTTGTGGGTTTGCATATGTGTGTGAGAGAGAGAGGTAGAGAGAGAGAGACATATGGCTCTTAATCTAATCTATGTTCTTGTTTTTTTTCCCCCCCTTTGGCTGGGGGATGGGGTGCTTCTTCAGGTTCAACGAAATGCCAAGCCTCCTGTGTGCAAACTTATGGACTACTACAAAGAAAAATATAAAAAAGAGTTACAGGAAAAAGAACGCTCCAAACAAAGGGTACGGTACCTTTTTACTTGAACCTTTGCCTTTTTCAAGGGGTTGAATTGGATCATTTCACTGAATAACTCGACATTTTTGTCCTTTATTGAGGATTTTACTGCAGCTATCTTTTTATTGTTTGTGGATCTCATTTTTTTGCTCGTGTTTAGGTTCCTAATGATAGTAGCGTGATTTATATTTGAAATGCACTGTAGTCATGTGGATTTTACTGCAGCACGATCCTAAGTAGTTTACCAAGATTACTGTTTCATACAACTTCCTAGTTTATTGCTTTATTTGACACAGTTCTTGTGCATTTGGGCCTATATGGTTGATATTGCATAGAGATATGTGATGAGAAGTCAAAACATGCTTATGCATGCATGTGAATTATGAAGTTACATAATTTTCCTGCTTGGATATTTCAGACATGTCGGTTCACTAATTCTTGTAGTATGTGAGATTATGAATTAATGATATAGTGCCTTTTCTCTTCTTTTTAATCTGGGGCCAAGTTTAATCTTTTTGGTCTATTTAACACAGTCTAAAGTTAGTTTACGCAACGGAGGCTGCAAAGAAGTTCGATTTGCTGCTAAAATTGTAAGTGTTTTATTACTTGCCTTTCTGGACACCAGTAAGTCTTATTGCAGTTGATATTTTTACCATTGTTTTGGTTTAGTGCTTGTGGGAGCCCTCAATCTATCAATAATTCTTGTCCACTTCTTGTGAAATTTTATCTGAAAAAATTTATAGGGCCTATTTTATATCTGTTGTTGCATACAAAGTGTCCCCTTTTAGTCGTCAAAATTGTATCTGGTGATTGCTGCATGATTGTATATGCCTATTGCCTTTTCAGACTGCGATTCTTTTTCAGAGTTATTTCAGCAAAATCAACAAGACAGTGGCTTGAGTTCTGATGCTTAATTTGGATCCCACGGATACTATGACAGTATTTTTTTACCCCCTTTTCTTTTCCCTTTCCAGACACCCAATGACTTACAAATTAAAGCGGACATGGCAAAGAGACTAATGGAGAGCGGTTATCGTGTCAAGGTATTGTCCTTCTTCCTTGTTATAGTTTAGAGCTAATGGTTTTCCCTGGAATGAGCTAACGGAGTATTTTATCAAGCCTATACTAACGGAGCGATTGCATCATCAAGTGTGTCAGAATACCTGATTGTTATTGGAAATTGTGCTAGTTTTATATATAAACTTGGAAATAAGACTGAATCATTAGTTTCGTTCTGACACTTTGACACTTGCAAAATGCCCATTTGCTTAAAATCTTCTTTTCTACTGGAATTGGTTTATATTTCACTTGGAAAATATTTTTCATGTTTCCTTTTTTTTTACCAGTGTGTAGCTATTGGTAATGTGGATAAGGGTGAGGACTCTGCAACATTGTTTTCTCGATTCTCTGCTTTGGTAAGTATACTTCGTAATTTCGTGGCCCTGCCCAAACCTCTTTTACTTTTTGATTTTGGCAATAACACTTTGATATTTAGATTGAAGATATAGCTGTTGTTGAAACTGATACCCGAGTGGAGGAAAAGGATCAGGCACATGTTATTATGAGGCATGTTAAGTATGGTCCATTAAAAAAAGGCTCATTAAAGAGAGCATCTATGGACAAGAAAGCAGCAAGTGCTAGTGTTCAAGAGGTGGGAGGTGATGATGACGTTCTTTCTGAAGAAAGAGATGATGTTGAGCAAAAGGAAATATCTGGCTGGACAACAGCTAATGCAGATGATGATTTTGATGAACTTTTTGACCTCAACGACAATGCAGATGGGGTTTCTAAGAGTTCAAGGAGTGAGAAATTCTCAATTGCACGTGAACCATCGAGCTCATCAGAAGGTGGTTCTTCACATTATCCACGACCTGGTGGGAGAGACACATTGCAGTCAGGATCCCAGTTTCCTGATAGGGTGAGGCAACCACCATTGAATATGAATGCATCGCCCCAAAGAAGAGAAACTGAAGGTGTCAATCGTGCGTATCCTGCATCTACAAACTCCAGGAACCACGGACAAAATTTTGCTCCAGATAATCCTGATCCCCAGGGCCCAAGTTATGGTGTCTTCAGAGCTCGACAAGGCAATGACGCTCATGGGAAGCAGAATGCACCAGCAGAAGTTAATAGATACAAGCAGAGGAATGCACCTGATAGCAGGAGGAATTCCAGCCCTCCAAGGGCGGCCGGGCATCAGAATGGACCCATGTCTGACTTCAAATTTGGCAGGGAGCAAGCTGTTAATAGGGATGAGCAAGGTAGATGGGGTGTATTTAGTGGGGAAAGCACAAACGTGATACCAAACCGGACTTTTGATGGCCAAGCTAAGGTGCAAAGATGAAGCCTCGTGGATCACTTGGTATGCAATAATCACTATATATATATATATATATATATATATATTCATCAGGCCTGGTTTCTGTTCAGCAGCTCATGAGAAATTTCCGGTTTTATGCTGGAAATTTGTTCATCCTTCTCGCAAGGGAGAAACAACACGTTTTTGTGTTTGCTCTGCAACATTCCTCCTGTCTGAAAGGAACGTATTAGCATTTTACTGACAGGTGAAGCAAGCAATCAGAAGGTCGATCTGGTCCTAATTTCCTCTTTTGTTGGCTTCCAGTACAAAATAGCTCAATAACTTAAATTAATGGTTTAAACTGTTGAAAACAGCAAAGGAAGCCCGAAAACTATACAAAGTGTTTAAAACTCCGCTAGAGAAGACTGCTCGCTGAGCAGGTAGAGTAAACCCGGAACCATTAACCAATTACCCAACACCTCCATTTCCGACTTTGGGTTGTTATCACAGTTTCGGCCGCCTTCGCACTCTCGACCTTGGGTTGTTATTTTATTTTGTACTCTGAGTTTCTCGGTTTAAAATTCTCGAGCAAATTACTTGGGTAGTTATCATTGAACTTTTTGAATTGTCAAGATTTGGTTCCTTAATTAATTATTAATAATATATAGTCAACATTTGGTCCCTTAATTATTCATAGTATGTTTTTACTTACTGAACAATCAAATGCGTAAATTTTGCACCATTTTATCTGATTTTATCGTTAATTCTAACGAATCTAAGGGTTCATATGATTTGCAAGACATACTACTGTTAGTTAGATCTGACAAAATTAGATAGAAGGGGCCAAAATTTATACTCTTAATAATTTAATGGGTAAAAATATATTATTAATAGTTGAGTAGTGAAAAACTGGACATCCCTTATCAGTGTGTGGCCAGCTATCTCTTGAGCACAGGTTTAGGTTTGGCCTCAATGGGAAAAAATGGAGCGCCTAACAATGCATCTTCACAGACCAAGAATTACGAGATCACCCCTTTCATTTTTGGGTGACGGAGTGATTGTATTATTCGAGTCTTTTTTTTCATGTCTTTTGGGGGGGTTTGGAGAAAGCTGCAATCAATAGGATTTCCCTAATCCTCCCTTCCCGAAAGGAAGAGCGTGAAATTCTTTTCCCTCCCGCAGGAACCGAGAGATTGGATCTAGCCATAAGAAGAATGCTTGGTATAAATAGACTATGGGGAAAGTTTAGTAGTTACCCGTTAATTGTCCTCAATCCCATTTGTCCAAATTTGAACCCATGACACGCTCATTTGTTAAATTCATATATATTACTCTTTATCACATTCAAAAAGGTTTGTTGTACATTTGCAAGTTGTAGTTGTAACAAGAAAAAGGATTTCATTCTTTTCTATCTATTGGTTTTTTTTTGTTCCTTTTATTTTTTATATACCAAAGACTAGAGGTACCTCGACTCTGCAAGGCACAGCCAGGACCCCCTAGAAACTTAGTTGAATACATAATAACAAATCATTTTGGTACATAATGAATAGAGATATTAGAGAAAATTGAGTATAAAAATAATTAAAAATTTGTTGTGAAGAAAAATTCCAATAATCAAGTTAGCCCCCTATTTTTTTGTGATTTGAACAAAGATTTTTTAACTAGTATTACGTGCATATAATGGTACCAAAAAAGAAGAGAAAACAAATCCATTATGAGTGCATTGTCGGTTTAATAACAACATAATTTTAGTTGTAACAAAACAAAAAACAATCATATTATTTCTAGCACTTTAATAAACAGAAAAAGTTTAAAAAACCACCAAAACATGTTACAGTTTTCAACATCAATAAAAACATATAAACGTGCACATTTTTCTTTCTTTTTAAGAGAAAAAGCAAGTTAATCCACTCATTTAAATCATGCCTAATAGCATTACAAATAGGTGAGAACATTATCTCACCAAATAGCTCTAGAATACAAATAGTAATTTTAGATAAAAATATGAATGCCATATTTCCAGATCTACATATACAAATTCAAAACAACAATTAGTTTGATAGCAAAAATGTCTTCTTAATTAAAATTAAATTTTGTAATAATACTTTATCAAGTGACACTCTAGATTGAAAGCCTCAATGCTAACTTCCACCACTAACTACACTCCTTTGACAATTGCAATCATTTCTACTAGTTAAAATATAATATCTAAAGAAACTTTATCAACTCCTTCAGCCAAATAATAATGATATGTCTAGTTCCATGCCTAGCAAGTTAGCAATTATCTCAAACTCTAATTAAATTATCTATCATCAGGGACAATAAAAAAAAATAAGATTACAAAGTCATATAAAACCAGTTTAAACAAAAGATTCTGAAATCTAATTTTACACTTCTTTTATTCTCAAGATATTATTTGTTAAAATTTAAAATCATGAAAATAAACTACCTGTCATGGATATAGGCTAGTAATTCAAAATGAAGAGATACGAAATATTTTCTTCACATCCCAAATTACTGAGCCCAACAATTATTTTACATATCATCCACTTGATCCATTAAATAAGCACTTTTCATTATTAAGAAACTTTATATAAATCAAACTATCAAAATATAATTATCTATCCACAAATTTTTCATCAAGCTTCAAAGTACTGGTGATTCACTTTCCATGCAATATTTATTTTGTGTTTTGGATGCAAATAAAACAACTAAAACAAATAGAAAATTCCTTTTATCAAAGAGCACCGTGAGCACCAGTTGATTAATACTATTTGTGAGCACTTTTTCTCTGAGAAAGCAACTTGTGTCTGAAAGCTTTCGAGACCTTATGGAGGTTATGCTTTTCATCTGAAATTGAAGACTATGGAACACCAAAAGACTCTGAAACCGTAGAAATCAAAAAGGCCCAAACGAAAGAATGCAGACAATTAAAAGTTTCAACTCATATTGTTAGAGTGAGATAAACGTTATGAGTGCAAAATTTAATCTTCATTTCAATACCCCAAGTTTAACTCATTTAATTGAGTAGTAAATTAAATGAATTAAACATATACAAAAGACACATGTCATGTGCTTACAAATATACTCTCAGGAAAGTGAAGCAAAATTTAAAGGAGAAATGGCTCTCAAACATACTCTCAGGTCTACTTACAAACTTATTTCATTTGGGCATTTTGTCAAAAAGATTAAGGTCATCACAAAAATTGAATATTTCGTATGAAATTTGATTATGGCTGAGTCGAAAAATATCTTGTCAAGCCTTATTCAGGCAGAAAAGGTGAAAAAGAAACAACAAAATTGCAGCATCACTGTCCCATTTCATTCATCTACAAAACAAAGCAAACGGGAAGAAGATAGCAATTTCAACAGTCAAAAAAATCATCTCAACCTAGAGATTAAAACAAAAAAAGGATTATGGAAACCTCACACTGCTTCCTTCATGATGATTTATAAGTAGTGGTGGTTCTAGCAAGAAGATAGCAACTCCGGCAATGGTGATGGCAGCAGCGAGCTCCTCTTGCTCCTCAGATTCCCTCAATGTATTTGTTGGTTTTCTGTTTTTGGTTCTTTTCTTCTTTTCTTGGAAAGAAAATGGAGTATACAACTCTACAACTGAAAAATTCCGCAAGAATTTTGGAGAGATTCTTATGAGTTCATATGAAACTCATGGTGAAAAATGAATGATGACTAGTCATGAGAGAGTTGAAGGACGAAAATGGATCGGTAGTGATAATTGATGGTGTCTTTGCTAGCAGCCATGAATGGAGGATAAAAAAATCAGAACCAAACAAAATGAGTTTGCCGGTGAGTAGATTTAAAATTGTGTATGAGAGAAATTTATTCTTCAAATTTTGCTTCAATTTTCATTTTGGTTTTTGGTTTTCTATTTTTTTCTCATGGATTTTGTTTCTTGATTTGAGTGTGTGAGAGAGAGTCTGGGTAAGTTTCCAATAAATTCAGATGAAATTTTCGGTGAAATTTTTCGAAGAAGAAGAACTATAGTCAAAGTTCCGTATAAATTAAAGAATCTAATTTAAAATGACAAATATACCCATTATCGATTATACGAAATATGTAAAATGTGGTGTTGCCGTTGTAAAAGTCCTAGATCAGAGACTTCAAAATAATGGAAGGATTAAATTGGTTAAAAAAATTATAAAGGATGAAATTGATTTTAGTGTAAAAGTTTATGGACGAAAATGGTGAAATTCCCTTTTTTTTAATCTGTCGTATGGATTTTCAAATTCTCCAGACTCGGTTGTGCCTTGTAGTAGTATTTGATAGCCTTGTCGAGCAATCGAAACTAATGGATTAAATGTGTTGTTGTCTTGGAAAAAAAATACACTACTGTATAGTTAGTAGTATATTTCTGTCATCTCTTGAGGAAGCAGATTGTTTGGGTTTTGAAGGGTTTTTCCCAAATGGAATTTGACGAGTTTGATGATTACTCGGAGAAAACAGCGGAAAATCCTGAGACGAGCAATGGCGGTGATCAAGTGGATAAATCTGGCGGAGGCCAAGACCCAATTAAGAGGCCAATGCATAAAAGTGATCATCATCATCATCAACGCGTTAAGCGTTCAAGGACGCGGGAAGAGTTCCATGAAGACGAGGAGGAGAGGAGCTCAAGCTACCGTCTCCATTCCCCTTCAAGAGATAGAGAGAGGAGTGGGAGGGAGAGATACAGGAGTAGCCGAGAATCCAAGGACAGGGACAAGCATAAGAGCAGCAAGAAGGAGAGAGATGGGGACAAAATCAAAGAAAGCGACAGAGAAAGAGATACCAACAAAGGCGAAGATAGCGGAAGGAGAGGTCGTGGCCGCGAAGATGAAAGACAGAGAGGTAGGGAGAGAAATCAAGACCTGTCGAATCGTACAAGTCATTCAGAAAGGCATCTGGTTGATGGAGAGAGAGAGGAGAGCCGAGACAGGGAGAAGAATGGTGATAGGGAGTATGGAGGAAGGGAAAGACAGAGCCAGTTACAAGAAGGGGACCGAGAAAGCAGGTAATGCGCGGATTCCCTCAGTGGTTTTGTTATAATTCTAGGGGAACTTTGATGATTTTCTGCCTGACTTGAATGAAAAAGTTATATTTCCTTGTTCTGAGCTAGCTAATAGGTAGAAATGCAGAGTCATGCATTTGCATAGTTGTAAGTTGTTAGGGCCCTTGGGCAGATTTACAACGTACACAAGATAATCTACAAAATATTTGCTTATCGTAAATCAGTTGTCAGTTGGCTTCAAGATTTATATTCTGCTTACAAAATATTCTACTTTCTTAAGTATGTTTTTTTTATTCTGGAGTTAACAATCACACTGGTTCTTGGTAGTTTTTAAGCAAATAATTTGCTTGCACTAAGCTGACCTGTATCGCACCTGTGCTTTTGGCTAACAGAAGTTGAATTGGTTTGGCTTTGTCTCTTGTAACTAAGATCAGGGTCGGTATCTTTAAATGTAACCTGTTTCCTTAAAAAGAGTTGGACAATTTTCTTTTGGCATTTAACCAAGCTGATCTCTGTATACAGAGTTTAATTTAGGTTTGTTCTGGTAGTTAACTGTTACCTCCTACTCTGAGAAGCACAACAGTTGGCTATTATAACTGTTGAGCTTAGTTTGGGTTTTCAGCTCAGTAAATAGTAGTTCATTTATTTCCTTTTAGGATGTTCTAGCCTGTTGATCACTTCTTCTGAGGGTTATAATTGTTATACATGTGTGTGTGTGTGTATTTGGCAGGAGATTTAAAGAAAAAAAGGAAGAAGTGGCCGAGCCACAGGCTGATCCTGAGCATGATCGACGGACAGTTTTTGCTTATCAGGTAGTTAAGTTACCTGACTAATCTGTTTTCCTACTAATTTACTGGCTTACAACAGCATTTCTTCTGACATGGACTTCCTCTTGTGATTTTGGCAGATTTCTTTGCAGGCAGATGAAAGAGATGTCTATGAGTTTTTTAGCAGAGCTGGCAAGGTTTTGCTATGCTAGGGCGGGACCCAAATACTTATCTTACGAGACATTAATTAAATGATACTCCATGTTTTGTTGCAGTGAATTGGAATCTGTATTTGCTTTGTGCCTGCTTCTGCTTGTTTAATAAAAACTAAAAGAACATTACAAATGAGACATACAAGATTTATCTTTGATCTCCTCCTTACTGCCCTGACACTCTACTATATTCGATAAGATGATCTATCCATTGAAGCCAATTTTACCCTTGAAGTTCTTTATTCTGCCATAAATCTTCTGAATCAAGCAATATTTCACCACTTAAAATAATGGATTTCAGCTTATGACTAAAATGCCACAGTAGTGCTGAAGCTGATGTTGTGTAAAATATGCAAAGACTTGTGTGCCTAATAGGATCTAGGTCTTGAATAGATTTGTTGTCTAACCATGATATCTAGCATAATAATTAATGCGACTTGTATGGCTTGTACCAATAGTCTAAAATAAGCTGTAAGCAGGTTTTTCTGCATTTAATAAAAAAGTCTCCCTTGATTTGCTTTTCAAAATAGCTGTTAGCTTGGCAATATGTTGAAAGTTAAACATCTTTTCAATCTTTCAGTAGATTCACAATATTAACTTCTTTTTCAATTTCAGATAAGCTGCTTATAACTTATTTTGAGCTGTTGAGTTTTAAGCATAAGCCCATAATCTTTTACTGGGTTGAGTAGGTATGCTGGAATTTTGTGACACCCTGCCTGCTCCCATCATTAGTATTCTTTGTCCCCTGAATTCTCTGAACTCAACTTGAGTAATAGTTTCATCTGTCAACCTCAACATGACATGCACATGCAAAAATAAATATAATGAATAAACAATTGAATTGTTGCTATATACGATTGTCATGGTGTCATGATTCCTTCAGAATGATGACTTACCCTCATTGTTGGATAACATTTACCAAGTATTAGGAGTTATTGACAGACAACTTTCATGCAATATCAGGTCAGAGATGTACGCCTCGTAGTGGACCGCATTTCTAGACGCTCCAAAGGCATTGGGTAGGAAACTACTGACAGAGAAACACACACGACATCACAACTGTATACTATCTCAATTTCTCAGAATTTTTATCTTTGTTTTCTTCTTCATATGCTAAATTTTTGTTCTGCAGATATATTGAATTTTACGATGTCATGTCGGTCCCTATGGCGGTAGCCCTGTCCGGCCAACCTCTTCTTGGTCAATCAGTGATGGTTAAACCATCAGAGGCTGAAAAGAATCTCGTTCAGTCAACTGCATCTGTGGCTGCTGGAGATACTGACCTAAGATGCCCGTACTCAGGTGGAGCTAGGAGGTTGTATGTTGACAATCTGCATTCTAACATCAAAGAAGATCAACTTCGTCAGGTAGATATATCCTCCAGTTGGTGGTTTTGCATCCAGTTCTCATTGTATGTATTCAAATAAGCATGGTCATGAATGTTGTGATCTACAATAAGCGTACGGATTATAGCTTTTCAAGTTAAATACACCAAATTAAGAATTTCATGGTTCCAATTAAAAGGATAGAGTTTTCAGGATAAAAGGAAAAAGTTTGCAGGTGGGTAAGTGTCATGATTGAATGAGATGTAACAGTTCGCAACTCCTTTAAATGTCTTTCAGCTTTAACAAATTTTGGAAAGGTCAAGGATGCTAGTGCCTGCAAAAACTAATCCAGTTCTTTTCCGGCATTTTAACAAAATGATCTAGTGCTTCCTGATGTTAAAAAGGAACCTTGAAGTTAATTTAATTAGCTACTATGTTTCCAGAGCTTCTAAACACCTTCATAGGTTTATTTTACTTAATACAACGGACAAATCTAGTATGACTGGGTGACTTGATGTTGTATTTGCTTAAGCTGATTGCCCTATATGTAGAAAAGAAAGTTAAGCTCTTAAAACTCGATTTGACACTGTAATTGAACCTTGTGAACAGTTGGGGTCACTCATATTACTTTCTGTTACTGCATGTGCTTATTGTCTGGATGAATGACATAGCTTACGCGTTTTTCTTATTGGACAATCAGTTGCACGCCGTAAAAGAGAGTCATTATCATTTGCTTGTTCAAAGAGTAGCAATTTAGTGAAAAGAAAAGATGTTTTAGGCTGGTAGGCACTGATATGTATTTGGCAACAAAAGGATGATATACTTATTGAGCCAAATGGTATAAGGTTGGCACTGCAGTGTCACACACCATGGATCACTGTTCTGACAAGGAAGGTGTTATTTTTTGAACTCTCTTGGGTTTATACTAGTTGTCTTGATTTTGCAGCAGATATTTCTCCTGTTAGTCAAGATTCTGATCTTTCCTTTTCAAAAAGTCAGGTTTTTGAACCATTTGGTACTGTTGAGTTGGTGCAGCTGCCTCCTGACCTGGAGACTGGGCATAGCTGCCGCTATGGTTTTGTGCAGGTGATTGTAGTTCTAGATATGAGTTGTCACAACATTTAAATCATGCATATTGAGTATGAGCTAACGTAATAGTCTGATGCAGAATAGCTTCACCACATAAAATAGCCTTCTTTGTAGTGAGATCTCAGTGCTCTTCGATGAACCAAGTTAAATCTTTTTGTGCACAACCATCTTGCAGTTTTCTCGCCTTGAAGATGCTAGAGCTGCACTAAGTTTAGATGGACAACTGGATATTGCAGGCCGAGTTATGAAGGCAAGTTATTTATTCTGTTTAAAACTCATGACAACCTTCATGGATTATCATTTACATTTGACATTTTGTGGCTATTTAGTGCTATGGCTCTGTTAGTGTAATAATAGCTTGGATTGTAATTAAATTTATCACGAACAAATATTGCTTTCAATACCAGGTGCTCTTTTTCTGGCTTCTACTGATCACCTTAGCTTGTATTAATGGTTGAATGACTATGGTAGATTGCAGATGACAATGTTCTTCAACCCTTCTGTTTTTCGTTGGCTGGGATTTGCACTAATTATGAGAATTGATTGCAGATGACTAATTGCCGAATGACTATGGTAGATTGCAGATGACAATGTTCTTCTAATTCTCTTCTTTTGCGCTGGGCTGGGATTTGCACTAATTATGAGAACTGATTCATTATCTTTACTCGTTTTTTCTTCATAATCAACAAATAAGACAATAATAAGGCAAGGAAAAAAATGGAAAGGCTTCAATTAGTATTGAAGCTCTATGCGTCTTGAAAGGCTCTATGCATATTTATTTCTCAAGAGCTAAATTTCTTGTTACCCTCTCTTGTTTCTAAGACACTTTTCCCTGTCATTGGACAAAATTTTGGACGTGTAACATTGATCCACATTAAGCACTGAGGGTATTCAAATGATGGGAGTTTCTTGGCCCTGCTGAATCTTAAGAAGGTATAGGTGTAATTACTATTGGACTTGCAAATTTTCTTTATACTCAATTCATATGTTTTGCAACCATCAAAATCCATCTAAACCAGAATTTGCGGCCACAATGCAAGTTCATATTATACCAAGGTAAACTACTGAAGCTAATTTTGGAGATTGTAAGATCAGCCTCTGTACCTAAGAGTTCTCTTCCCTACTGATCTGCATAAATAGATGTGGACAATCACATATTTGTATAATGAAATTTATAACTGAAATTAACTAAACAACTGATTTCAACAGTCTTGATGCTGATGTTTTGTTGCCTTGTCAAATTTATCTCTAGCTGCACTTCAAAACTTGACCACAACTACTTTGCTTAAGTGTGAGGAAGTGAATCAAATGTGTTAGTGGAAAATCTCTCCTCTCTCTGTGGCATAACTCTTTGTGTTCTGAGCTGCATTTGAACTATCCTTTGTACTTAAGTTTGAAGTTTTGAACATCTTGCGGGATCCCGTGGCAAATGAGGTAGAGATTATATCATCCTTTTTAGTTAGTTCTTGGTTTATCTCAATTGGCTGCTTAAACCATTGTCCATAAAGCATTAATTTGAATTCCATATTAGGTTCTATCTCGTGCGTTGCTTCCTTTCATCTATGCATTACCACAATTCATATTTCATAGGTCAATTTGTTTCCTTTTCTTTCATTCTGGGTGACATTCTTCACTGCTTCCTACTTATTGGCTGTGCAACAGTTGATTAGTAAGTTGGGATCTATAGTTTTTGCCTCAATGGGACAAATGTCACCATAAGAGGAGAGGGCTTCTCCCTTAGAAAATTGAAAATTTTGGAAAATATCCTTTATAAGTTTAAACTTTTTCCCCTGAAAAACTTGCAAATAGTTAATATTATATACCCAAACTTAGATATGTTAAAGTTTAACCCCAAGTAAATTTTCTGGTTACGTCTATGACCGTCTCTAATTTTGTTTCAACATTCTTATGCAGGTATCAGCTGTTACAGATCAAACTTTAAGACAAGAAGTTGGTGCAAATGCTGGAGATTTTGGTGATGATGAGGGTGGTGGTCTGGTAAGCCATTTGTGCAATATAATTGCTGGTTCTACAGCTTAATTTGGTCAAAAGTCCATTTCTTTGTCTGTTAATTTAAAGGTCATTCAAAAACTGTTTTCTGCTTGGTGTCTTTTGGGGACAACTTTAGAGATAAGTGAACTTATTCGGGCCGTAAAAGTTAGTTATGGCTCGTCAAGAAATGAATTGATATCATGCGAAAATATCATTAACAGAGACATGTCTGCTTTGTTGTCGCCTACATAAGTAGAGCTTATCTAAATTTTGATTAAAGAAAAGTATAACCGATACAAGATCTACAGAGGGAAGGAAAGGGTAAAATCTTTGTTTTTGTGGTGTTAGCGGCGATTCTGTTTGAAGGTCTAGTGATGGAAGAGTTATATGCAGAGTATGGTGATGGAAAATGCTCAGCCATTCAGGAGGTACTACTTTATTGGAGATCTAACTTTGATAATAAACAACTAGTCAGTGTTTTTTAGCTCTAGTAAGCTACTTTTTTTCATCTGTGTACTTTCTTTGAGAAATATTGCCACATCCAACCCAAGGGCCTCCCATTTTTTGAAAAGAAATTGTAAGTTCTTGCTTGGAATTCTTTGGTCATCCTTTCTGTTTGGCGTAACGGTACAATATAGAGTACTGAAATTCCACAACATATGCTTGGTTTCTTATTTAGTGTTGTTATATTTGTTCTGGTTTCTTCCTCAACATTCACCGTGAGCGTTGATTTAGTATCACATCTCAATTTAGTCTAGTCAAAGATAATTCAAATTAGATAATAGTTAAATCTCCAGGAATGAATATGTTCATTGCTAAATCTTTTCACTTTCCCAGTTATCCCATGCCTTAAGCTGAATGGTTTCATCTGTTTTCTTTTCTAGGTACCGTTCTTAATACTTTGCTTTTCTTTAATACCGCAAATATTGACGTCATTTTTTGAATGTTTTTCAGTCTCTGAGTGCTGAATCTCTAACACTTCTCATGCAGAAGAAGCTGGATCATACTAGGATAACATCAAGGTTTGACGTATGCATTTTTTAGTGATTGCTGAATTTTTTGTACCTGTTCTTACATATCCTTCCCTCCTCCATAGTGGTGCTGGTTCTGTTGGCAGCCAGGTTGTTGATAACCCTGGCCTTTCTGCACCAGCAGCTCCAGTTCTTGGTGCTGCCCCTGAGGTATCTCCTCTTGCTCCTTTTGGACAGATTCCTGTTCCAGCACTTGCGGGATGGCCTGCTGCAGGTCTCTCACTGCCTTCTGTTACTTTTCCTTCAATTGATACTATAGGCATTCCAAGTGAATGTTTATTGTTGAAGAACGTGTTTGATCCAAAATTAGAGGTTGGTGCTGGAGACATTGTTTTGCAATCCTCCTTCTTCTTGTTTCTTTTATTGATGTATTACTTTTGCAGTCTGAACCTGAGTTCGACCAGGATATTAAGGATGATGTTGAGGATGAATGTTCAAAATTCGGAAAGTTGAAGCACATTTATGTGGATAAGTTCGTACTATCTTTTAGTACCATAACTGATTTTGGCTGCTAACTAGCTTGAATTTGCAAACTTTTGTGTATCCCAAATCTTGTCTATGCATGTATTGCCCTATCCTGCAGTAAATGTGAGTTGAAAGATGTTCATGGCTGCAAATTGGTGGCGATGCGCATTTAGCTAACAAGTAATCTCTTCTACCTCCTTGTTTCTATTCAATCTTTTTGACGAGCAGGAAAAGCGACGGGTTGGTGTACCTGCGGTTTGAGAACAATCAAGCTGCAATTGCTGCGCAGCGTGCACTTCATGGTAGATGGTTTGCTGGGAAGATGATCCTTGCAACGTTCATGGTGACAAAAAATCCCATATGCTTAAATCAATAACATATATGTTGTTCCAACAGTCAAGAACTGCATATGCTAAACCATACTGGTGGATTGTCATAATATGGATCATGATTTAGCCGTTTTCTCTCTTTTTTTTTGTTTATGTCAGTGACAAAAATGTGGTAGAAGTAGATGAATTTGTGCACTACTACTTATGCAGGTGCCGCAGAATTACGAGGTCACGTTTCCCCAGAGCAAGTAGGGCGTGCCCATTCATTTAAAGAATAGACGAAATCTCGTGCACACTCCTGCTCGTGTTACCAGCCTTGCTGCTCTTTTTGCATCATTTTCTTCTGGCTACCTTCCACTTAGCTGGTGGAGTTTTGTATCAGACAGGAACGCTATAGCATAGGTTGTTATTGTATGATCAAAGATATGAACCTCAATCAATGTAAGTGGCGATAAATACAAGATTTGTCCCATGTATAAAGGGATACTTCACATCTTCTCATTTTATAATTGTAATATCCATTTTCTTCTTTTCTTTTTTTTTCTCTTGTTTTAAAAGAGTAGGAGCCGTTCTTTAATTTACAAATAATGTTGATGATTTGAACGTATTGAAATTCAGTGCCATTCCAATAAGAAAAACCTTAATTCATAGCCACATTGAACGCGGAGTATTTAAATCGCATTCTTTAATTTTTTTTTCAAAAAAAAAGAAAGCTCAATAGGTGGGGCTTAAGTAATTTTCATCAAAATGGCTTTCCTTCCGAATTATGAGTAGCATTTTTGGTTTGGTCCTTCTAAGGAACGTGTAACAAAATAAGCTGAAATTTTTCATGCCTAAAAATTTTATCTACGATCCCTTTAGGATACTATATAGTTTGTATCGATGAGATTAAATTTACTGTTGGATACAGGATAGGAATTATAATATTTCGAAAGTTTAAACTACTAAATGATATGACAAGATTTAAATAGATTAAGTTCATGGGCGTTGTATTCAAAAGAGATCATAGCATCTCACGAAACTTTACAGGACAATAGGCTCGTGAAATTTATTATTATTGAGGAATTGAATTATCTAAAAATTTGACACTAAAGACCAAAAAGTGTAAAAATACTCGGTTTGCGAGTTGAGATTTTGGATGGGGAAAGAAAGGGAAAGAAGAGAAAGTTTAAAAATACTCTTATGCCTAGTTGGGAGATGAGATTTGAGCAGAAAAGAAAAGAAGGGAAGAGAAAGGCAGGTATTTTTCGTGTTTGAGAGTTTTAGTGAAATAGAAAGGAAGAGAATACGACTAATTGGAGAGGAGGAAGAGACCCGCTACAATAAAAAAAAAAAATTTTCTGGCCCAAATCGGACAGAAAGCAAAGGAAAGCTACAGAAAGGCTGCAAAAATTTTTTAAATTGCCCACTCTATACTTAAAAAGCTATTGAATGAAATATTTATTGATTAATATGTCCAAAATCATCTCTTTTCTTTCATAAACTCATAAACAACATTAAGGGGCCGCTTGGTTTAGGGATTTTGGTATTTGGAATTACAATAATTCTAAAATTGCGCTCTATGTCCAGTGCAATAAGAATTGAAATATTGGAGTCATGCCTTAAAATTTAGCCATTCATAATTCCCAATCAAATTGGGAGGAATTGACCAAAACCCTGGGCTCTCTAGGAATTATTCCATTTCCTAAAATCTCTTCTCTTCTTTTCTCTCGTAACTTAATCTTTCTCTTCTTTTCTTTTTCTATCCTCAGCTCACAAACTAGCTGTTAGTTTTTAGTAAAAAAGAAAAGCAAGGAAATGGGAGGATTCAAAAGGATGAACAGCAAGCTAAACTTTCCCTCTCAAATTGGATGGAAATGAAAAAGAAACTTTGAGAAAACTTGTCAATTTTTTTTTAAAATATCTATTTTATTCTTAAAAAAATTTTAAACAAATATTTAATGACTTTCATATTCAAAATCATTTCACTGACTCCCAAAAAACCCTCAAACAAATAACAATCCATTTTCTTCTCTCATAACTTATTAATTTTTCCCTTCTTTTCTTTTCTATCCTAAACTCCCAAGCCAAGAGTAAAGCTCGAAGCTGGAGTTGAGCAGGTGACCGAAGAGGCCTTTGGGGTTTTGTCGTCACTCGTCATCTTGAGACTGAAAAAAGCTTTTGAAAGAGAACCCGCAATCCCAAAGTGATTTCCAATCCTAGGGTTTTTTTTTTATGTTTTTTTAAATTCACTCTCGGAAGTCGGAAATCGGAATAACTCAGGTTCGATTCATCTTCTCCTTTACTTTACCCCACGCTGTTGATACGACAGATTTCTCTACGTGGAGATTAGAGTTTTATTTTCCCCTCAAGTTTCTTTTCTTGTAGCGAAAGAAAGTTATAATACTATCTTCCTTTTTCTTCTTTTTTGATTCTAAATCACTTTTGGTACCTTATTTTACCATTTCCCATTCCATCTCCTCCACGAAGGCATCTAATTGTCAGAGCGGCATTCACTCAGATCTCTGGCTTGGTATCCCTCCTCAACCATCGGTTTGCTGCCTGCCCAGGGAACTAGTTAAGCAGTCCAACAGAGCTTAGATGTTATTTTGATTTTGTTCAATTTTTTTTTCCTTCTATTAGTAGTTCAGATGCGAAATTTAGAAACTGGTTGATTAAATTTTTTTGTAGCCTATGCGAGTATTGTTTGTAGAAATGGGTAACTGATTGATTGATTAAATTTGTGGTTTTTGCGGTATTGTTTGTGGGAATTGTTAATAATTTAGACTGGGTTTCTTCCTTTTGAGAATTTGCATTTGAGGTTGAAAATCGGGGACTGTCTTTATTGGACAGTATTTCCTTGGTTTTGATGGAGTGCATTTTTGAGCTTCGCTATTCTCGCTTTTGGATGTTTTAGATTGGCTGAAACCCGTTACCTCCCAGGCCCTCGTCAATTTTCCTCATGAATCCATCTATGCCGTATCGATATATGCAATCTAAATACGTTTGCCATAAACTTAGTAACGAGAAATGCAAGGAAAATGATTTTTTTTTTTTTTATCAACTTTAAGGAGGACTGATCAATTAAATTTGCATTCGTGTTAGCCTGATTAGGTGGTCGTCCTCTCAATGATATTGACTTTGATTTTTCACAGCACATCAAAAATGACTCAAGACGTTGAGATGAAAGAGCAACCAGCCACCTCAAATTCTGTCGCCTTGACTGCCCCATCCACTCTGCAGCGTAAGTATCTTTCTGTTCATCTTCTAACCCTTTTACTGCGTTGCTTGGTCTTTAATCAATATTGATTAATTACTATTTCTTTAATGGAAAACTTGGGGTTTCAGACTTGAAAGAGATAGCATCACTTATTGAGACGGGTGCATATGCCCGGGAGGTCCGGAGAATAGTTAGGGCAGTTCGGCTAACTATAGCTTTGAGGAAGAAGTTAAAGGCGTCTGTGATTTCTGCATTCTTAACTCATACCCTTACACCTGGATCAGAGGTGCATTCACGGTTGTCCTCGTACATTCCCAAGGTAAGAAAGTCCTCTTTCAATTTTTTTAAATATGTGGAATTTCAGTTCTTTGGCTTGGCACCATTCTTTGTTTTTGCCTCGGTTATTTCTTAAGTGGCTTTTGTTGATGAACTGGCAGTTGTAGCATGTTTGTTGCTGAAGGAAGAATATTCTGTTTGTACATGACTATATTCTACAGTGTGTTGGGGACTTTACTCCTCAAATTATTGTTCTGGACTTTGGACAAATTGCATCTTACAGTTATCATAGTCAACTTTACCCCATTTTTGAATTAGTGTGGCAAAACTAGACAGGGCTGATTGATTCTGTGGACAAGATTTGTGTGATCACATGCAAAAAAGGGTCTAAATGGTTTATGAAAATAGGACATGGACATGAGTGTTGGTTTCATCGTTTGTTAATATGAGCTTTAATTGGAAGCTGGAGACTCTAGTTATCCCACCACTTCAGCTTGTCATTATATCTTCTCTTTTAATCGCCTTTAGGACAAATTCCGTCACTTTTAAATTTGATTTCATTCTTCAAGCTCTAAAAATATTTTGTTCAATGGTCTATTAATAGTTGGGGAAGAGTGGAATAGAGTGCTGTGTGCAAAGTAGTTGTTGGAAGTGCAAAGTGTCAATTAGTTTCATATTAAGGGTGAAAAAGTAACTCCTGTACTCATTGTACATGGTAACATCCTTGGTTTCATCTTTTTCATCAACTTGAAAGTATAAAGCCTTGTAAAATTTAAAGTTATTATGCCCATATGCTGCTCCTGCTTCCATCCAGTGAGACAACAGTAGAGGAATATTGGCCCTACTGCTATTAGTGCTTGCATTTATATGCTGAAACTCAAATTCCTGCACCCTGCCTTTAATTTGCTTGTTATACCTCCGATTTTTTGTTATTTTGCTACCTTCTTAGATAACATTTACTGCCATTACAATTGTTGCTGTAGTGTCTCCATGAATATTACTTGCAATATTGCAGCAACGAAAGTGACATCAGTTGATGAAGCAACTGGAAATGGGAATTATTTAATTAAAGGTTTTCTAGTGGTATTGGTTAGGGGTGCAAACGAATCGAGCCGCTCGATTCGAGCTCGACTCGAGCTCGATCAATATCGAGCTCGAGCTCAAAACATTAAGCTCGTTAGGCTCGCGAGCTCGAATATATATATATTTATTTTTTTTATTTTTAATAGTAAAATTACATAAATATCCTTAATATTTTATTATTTATTAAGAAAATATATTATTTTATTTATTTTTTTAAAAATAAAATAATTATTTTTTATTTTTTTAGAGCTCGAGCTTGAAAATTACCAGCTCGTCGAGCTCGAGCTCGAGTTCGAGTTCGATGAAATTAAGTTAAGGCTCGACTCGATAAGGCCAAAGCTCGACTCGGCTCGGCTCGTTTGCACCCCTAGTATTGGTGGTGCGTTAATCCTATTGTGGGAATTGTGGAAATGGCTTTTGAATTATCATGTAAGTAATACGAAAAGAATTGAGAGATGATTTTCTTTGTACAAAATCGTATCCATTATATGTCTGTCAGACATTTTCTATCCAACAAAATGGACTCGTAATTGGTATGTCTTCATTGCCTTCCGTTTAGTGCAAATATCATGTTTTTTCCATTGTATTGTCAAACAAATGCAGTGCTGTTAATAATTATGCAGCTTGACAAACTTAAATGCTTCTTATAGGATGATGAACATGAAATGGAAGTTGATACTGCAACATCTGCAACCCAAGCCCCTACAAAGCATTCTCTGCCAGAGCTTGAGATTTATTCTTGCTTGCTTGTCCTCATATTTCTCATTGATCAAAAAAGATACAATGAGGTATACTTTCTGTCACCCCACATTTTTGTATATTCCGATATAGTTCTTAATGTAAAAGACTATCTCCCTGTTGTTCTACAGGCTAAAGCATGTGCCTCAGCAGGCATTGGACGCTTAAAGAACTTCAATAAGCGAACTCTTGACGTTCTAACATCCAGGCTTTATTTCTATTACTCTTTGAGCTATGAACTTACTGGTGATCTTGCTGAAATTCGTGGGTGAGTTATGATTTTTACTTGCTATTGCATATACTTCATCCCCTTGGTATGATGCATGATATAATTGGTTCATGAGCATTTGGCAGCTGGTGCTCATTTTTCCATTTCATATGAATATATGATGCATGGAATAAATGGTTCAGAAATAATTCAGACGCTTATTTTCCATTTCTGTGTGCGTTTGCATCTGTCTGTGTATTTGTGGGCATATTTTTCTTCAGTACCCTTTCCTTCCAAAACTTTGCCTAACAGAAAGTTTAAATCGCAGAAACCTGCTTGCTCTGCATCGGATTGCAACACTTCGCCGTGATGAGCTGGGTCAGGTTTGTAACCTAAAACAGTAGCTAGTTTGTTGTCTTAGTGGCAGCCTTCATCATACTTAACAGCTTAGTTGATACAGGAAACACTTCTCAATCTGTTGCTTCGAAATTACCTCCATTATAATTTATATGACCAAGCAGAGAAGCTGAGATCCAAGGCACCCCGTTTTGAAGCTCATTCAAATCAGCAGGTAAATCCAATATTCTTTTTATCTTAGTTTTCTCTCGTGCAGAATCCGTCCATGTGCTTGGGATATTTTATCTTATCTTGTCTGGAACTTGTTGACTTTTCTGCACCAATAAGTATTAGAATCAAAGGATCAAATGAAGGAGTATATTTGGGTTAATTACTTTTACTCCCCTCAGACTTGGACAAATTACATTGAACCCCTTCCGCTTCTCAACCACTCCACAGCCATTGTTGAACAACTTCTCTGGCTGGAAAGAGAAAGAAGAAAAACAAAAACTCTTTCATGAATAACTCCTATGATTGAGGGCAAGTTTTGTTAGAGGAACAAGAAGCAATCTGTAGATATATTGATTGGAAAAATATCTGCTGAAATTATATTAGAATGAATTGGGACAATAATTAAATGGCAAAGTGATGGAAAAAGACGGTTTCCAAGGCTATTCAAACTAAAAGAACCTGGAATGGAACTTTGACTTGACGACAAACACTATTTTAGTTTTTTTTCTTTCAAGGAAAAGTTTAGTAATAAAGTGGGAGGAAATTCAATTTGTTCTCTTAATCGATTTGGCAGACCCAAAGAAACTTGATTAATTTTTTTAATTTTACTGCTGGAAGGATGTCTCCGTTTAATCGTTTTTCTTCTTCTTCTTTTGGTTTTTTTTTTTTTTGGGGGGGGGGGGGGGGGGGGGGGCTCTCGTTGAATGGGTTCCGATTCACACTATGTTACTTTGGTATGGTGGTTGAGATGGTAGTTGGGCTATTAGATTGCTGTAGAAGGTTTGAATGGTCTAATGGAAGACATTTTATATTTTACAATTTTGGTACTCAATAAGGGTATTTCAAATGTAGAAGCTTTGCTACTAGACTAATCAAATGGGAATGAAAAAAAAGGTTTGTTCTGATTGAGTCAGAAAATGTTCATGGCAGCACTAATCAAAGGGGTAATGCACCATAGTAGTACATAAAAAAAAAACTACATTCTATTATTTGATCATCTGGTCTAATCTGTTTGATGCATAATATGGATGCTTAGAATCTGCAATCTTCTATGCCTCATCCTCGATTTCTTTATTCCAGTTTTGTCGCTACCTCTTTTACCTTGGAAAGATCAGGACAATTCAATTGGAATATACTGATGCTAAAGAATCCCTTCTGCAAGCTGCAAGGAAAGCCCCTGTTGCGGCTCTCGGTTTCCGAGTTCAATGCACTAAATGGGCTGTGATAGTACGTTTACTGCTTGGAGAGATCCCTGAGAGGACTGTTTTTATGCAAAAAGGAATGGAGAAAGCTTTGAGACCATACTTTGAGCTTACAAATGTGAGTTTGTGTTGTCTGGTTTCTTATCTTTTTGGTTCATAAAATTTGGAACTTTTAAAGGTATGTAAAATTTGGAACCTTAAGGTAGCATGATTTAAAGATTTCGTTGTGTGGGAAACACACGAGAGGGGCTAATGATACTTATTGCATGTGAACAATAGTAGTGTAGCAGTGGAGAAATTAGTTAATTGTAGGACGGAATTGCAATATTTAAAGTAGTAGGCTAATTGTTTGAGACCTTTTATTCTGCTTGGTCATGAATTGAGGACACTGGCAGTTTGCAGCCCCCTCATACCAGAAGAATCTTTCACAACTGCAGAGCGATGAGAATCCCAAGCAATCGTAAATAAAAAGGATTCAATTAGCATGTTAATATATTCCTGATTTTGGCTTTAGAAATTGATTCTTCGTTGGTTACAATGATTCAGGCTGTCCGAATTGGAGATCTGGAGTTGTTTAGGACAGTTGCTGAGAAGTTCTCAAGCACTTTCAGCTCAGACCGAACCAACAACTTGATTGTGAGATTGCGGCATAATGTCATTAGGACAGGGCTACGTAACATTAGTATCTCATATTCCAGGATTTCACTGGCTGATGTTGCTAAAAAGCTGCGGTTGGATTCAGCAAACCCTGTTGCTGATGCTGAGAGCATTGTGGCTAAAGCAATTCGGGATGGGGCCATTGATGCTACACTGGATCATGCTAATGGATGGATGGTGTCCAAGGAGACTGGGGACATTTACTCTACTAATGAGCCTCAAATTGCTTTTAATTCAAGAATTGCTTTCTGTCTTAATATGCATAACGAGGCGGTTCGTGCCCTCCGATTTCCACCAAATTCACACAAGGAAAAAGAATGTGCTGAGAAGAGGAGAGAAAGACAACAGCAAGAGCAAGAGCTCGCTAAGCACATAGCCGAAGAGGATGATGACGAGTTCTAATGGAAGGCCCGTGATAGGCAATCTCGGGACCATGCAAGATGATTTCCCTGTCGGAACTGCTCCTTTTTCCTTGAAACTCAACTGCTACTGCTTGTACTACTTGTTTTGAATAGCTTTTGCCATTCTTTTACGTCGGGACGTGAGATTTTTCTTTTAGTTTCAGTTATTGTTGTTTCATCATTTAACTTACATTGCATAAACCTGTTAATTAATCTCCTCAGGGTATTCGTACTTACCCCAGCTAACCATTGATTTTGGCTCATTCGATTGCTTTTTATTTACTTGCAACAGCAGGCCTATACTCGATTATGGAAATTTTTGGTCTCTGTTTCAGTGGGTGAGATTAGAGATTTGTTAGATTTTATAAGTGGGATAATTTCAGGAACCTCCCTGAGGTTTCCTTGAGATTTTCAATATTACACCAAAATGATCATAATAGCCTTAACATATTAATATTTTTCCATGCAATTAAACAATACACTGCTAATCTTGTTCATATGAACGAATCACACAATTGGATATTTAATGAAAATAAAAATAAAATTCACTCGTGGAATAACCGATCATGTCCTAAACACAATAATAATATATTAAAAATTAATTTTAGGCTTGTTTGGATGATTTGGAGATGAATAGAAGAAGATATAAATTGGGATTAAAAAGGATAGGATACTCTAATATTTGAGAGATAGGATGTTATATTGATGTGGTTATTGAAATTTTTTAAGTTTAACAGTGCATATTTCTTTTTAATTTCGATTGAGGTTTTAGAATTTAGGGGTTGATGGTGTCATGGTGATAATGGTCATGGTGATAATAGTACTAATTTGAAATGTGGTAATATTAAAGGTTTAAAATAGCAGAGATGAGCGTTGAAAATGAATTTGAGATTTTGTTCATGTTCCCTAATTTTTAAATAATTATGTAAGAAGGTAAACTGAACCTCACAATTTCATGAGGGCATTTTGGATTATTCATTCAAAAATTTGACCATTAAATAGTTTTTGTAACCAAAATAGTAACCTCGAGAGAGAGGTATACGTAATTTTTCAAATCTCAAAAGAACTAGTTGAAATTGTTAAAAACCTTACGGGAGGTTTCTAAAATTATCCCTCTAAAAATCACCAAATCTTGAAGTTAGATCTAAATTTTTTTCTTCAAACTTGAAGCAATTTTATTCAGATCTGACATTCATCTTATGATACTCCTGGAGTTCCAGTATTATGATCAAGTTTTCAGTTTTTCAGATTTGGCGTCTCATTTGATTTTTAGTATCTCTGCTACTCATGGTCGGTCGAAACAGCTTCAAAAGACAAAAATTAAGTCCTTAGATTTCTAGTCAAAGTCTTCGACAGAATGATATGCAAGTCAAAGTATTATGTCGAGGAGAATTAAAAAGAGAATATGTAGAGTATAGTATAAAGGTCCACACCTATTTTATTGCTACAAAATAAGGACTAGAATTCTTTACATTTCCTTTCCAGGCATACAGCTGAAATCAATTGACCAGCAAAATTAACCCACCCACATCCAAGCTGGAATTACTGGTAAATGGCCTCGCAAATAACAGAGAGCTGCTGCTACAGGTGACTATATCCACATTTGTGCATCATCACCCAGTTGGACTAAATCCAAAAGACTTGACAATGTTGCTGACTCTATCTGCAAAAACCCTTGAGGTTATTTTCTTCCCAGGGACATGAAACGGGTTTGATACTGCATCAACATAAGCAGCATGGAACCTCCTGAAGAACTAGTAATTTACATCAAATAAATCAAAGTCAGCTGAGATGTCCAGAAGTTAAAGACACCCTACAAACCATTAAAACTTAACCAAACTAGTACCATTATTGAATTTCTACTATCACGAGTTTATTGAAAGAAAAGATGATGACGATGAAGAAGAAGTTGTGCAAGACGAAGTCATCAAAAAGATTTCTTTTTTTTTGTTGTTTGAAGAGAAGAGGGGGGGGGGGGGGAGAGGGAGGGACATGATCTGCATCAAGACTTGAAGTTCAGTAGCACCAATTAATTTGTCACGGCACAGGCACGAGTTCATTGAAAACCAACTACAGCCAGAGAGAGGGGCGATACAACCTCATTGCAGCTTTCAACATCATCATTTGTGCTCATATTATTCTTGCAACTCAATGATGCGAGATTTGTGAATGTTCAAAGCATTGAGTGTGAAACTTGACCCAGCAGTGCTGGGGAGGAAGAGGGGGAAAATGGAGGGGATATTACCAGTGTTTAAGCCCATTATTACATAGATCATGGCTCAATAAGCTATGGAATCAAAATTTTCACATTTGCAGAGAAAAAAAACTTACGTTTCTAACATCTGCATCCCGGACGTCCAGATCTGTTGTAACCAATATAAACTTGACCTTTGTGTTAGTCAGATAACCATACCTGCAAATATGCAGAGAGATGTAAAGACCAAATAGAGCAACAACAGCTATGTAATAATCTTGTAAGTTCCCACTCCTATATGAGTGGATTGGATATTTAAGCATCAAAATACTCTTACACTTTGTAGTTTTCAGTCGGATACAGCATACCAAGAAATGTCTCATTCAGAGTGGGGCCAGATTTTTTCGGATTGTTCACTGCAAGAGAATGAGGATGAACTTTTAAAGTGTTCTTTGTCAAAAAATGCCAAAGAAAATGTGTAAACATGATTTTTGGTGATCCAGAATTTCTCAATCATCAGACATAGATACAGATTAAGTTGAGATGCTTCAGACAAGAATTACGCCTACCATAATTCTTTCTAATGAAGCCTTTATCCACAATCAGAGCAAGAACATGATCATATCATTAAATTATTGCTAATATATCCCCCCCCCCTGGGGGCCCAAAAAAAGGAAGGAGCAGCGATGTTTACACAAAAACAGGGAGAAACATAAAGGAACTTATGCCATGGGACACAGTTGCAGAACCACATGTAATAGTTCTCATCAAAAAACTAATCATGCTAGACTTCACATGCTAAATGCCCAATAACTGAAACGCCACATTCTGTACTATCAATCAATACAGAAGAATACATCATATACAAACATATGGAATCAGCAATAACTCGCACAGTAACCACTCATTCTGTTACTCTCTCCTAGTACACGCAGGCAGAGATATAAGCACACTAAAGAAATGTGACACTGCTAGAAATAATCAGCCTTTGGAACAGGATATTGCACCAGCAGAAGGAGAGATAGTAACCAGAAAAGATTGACAGAAGCGTTCATTCCAGACTGAGAAGTGAACAAAGCATTTGCATTTGTCTCCAGCAAGTAACTCCAATCGATAAAGATCTAGTGCCGTGAATATTAATCTCTCTAGTTAAATGTTTTTAAATGAAGCTGGCTAAGCGAAATACATATGCAAATTGGCATGGCTTCTGACTATCTTAATTATACAAAATTTAGCAGTACAGTACAGCAGGTTGAGTGAGCTAAACCTTTATTCAAGAAATGAGATAAATAGGCAACGCCAAACAAGAAAAAATAAGCGAACAAATCGAACAGTGGAAATCGTGTATGAAATGTATATATGTTGAGCTCAGCAAAATAATAGTTTAGAATATCAGAAATTCAGAAGACTCTATCTAGTGAAGATGAGTTCAGACTACAACAAGTGTTGCTTAGCTCGTAACTGAAAGTTATGCATATAATGATTCCATCTCATTAGTACAACAATTAAATCAATGCATTTACTGCTAATATAGGTTATTTACTTGAACGGGAGCGCTTAAAAGAACCAAGTAGTCATTAAGAAGCAAAAACACCAGGCAAGATCCGGAAGAGGAAGAGGAAGAGGACCTCTTTCGTCAACGACGTCAAGGGAGCAGTGGACGATGTGGTGAAGCTTGAGGGCATCATCTGCTTCCGTGAAGCTCTGTATGTATAAGGGATTATTCTAATCCCGCCGCCGGAAAATCAAGAAATGCCATCAGTTGGCCGCTGCGTCTTTGCCATGTGATGTGTTTATTGAAAATGAAAGAACGAACGAGATTGTCTTATTAGGATCCAAAACATTACAGAAAGGTGAATGGGCAGCGTACCTGGTGGCCGACGACTGCAACGCAAACGATCATCGTCTCTTCAGTCCGATCAGCACTGGGACCAACCCCTTTGCCGCTGCACCAGTCGGAGGGACGCCGCGAGATCTATATGGTCTCTTCTGGGCAAATTGACCAAATAGTCTTTCAGCTCTTTACTGAACCAATTTTGGTCCTTTAACTTTAACTCTGGTCCCAAAAATTGGGATAATTTGAGAAACCTCCCCTAAGGTTTATAGCTATTTCACTGGCCTCCATTCAGATTTTGAAATTTGCATTAACCTCCCTTGAAATTTATTATCTTGTAATATCTAGGTCCAACCACCAATTAAAAAGTAATATTAAGAGAGAGAAGATAATGTGATTTCACTATTACCTCTCATATATTAAATTATTTAATTAATCTAATATCAATCCAAACATTAAAAAAAACACTAAAATTTGCATATCATCAAGGATTAAATTACATATGGCATCAAATATAGTATATCATTCTATATATTTCATTTAATATAAGACCCAAATTATTCTTTTTAGTTTCAAACCCATTGTCAAACAAGGTCAACAACAAATAATCAAAAAAATCTGTAACCAAAATATTACAAAAAATGAATTTTAATATCATAAAAATTTCAGCAACTAACTTTAATATATTAACAAGAAAATTTGTGATGTTAAAGTTTGTTCTCTGTAATATTTTAGTTACAAATTTTTTGTATTATTTTTGTTGATCGTATTTGACAATAGGTATGTAACTGAAAAGAGTAATTTGAATCTTATATTAAGTAAAAAATATAAAATGATATACTATTTTTTGATACTATATGTTATTTGATCCTTAATAATAAATAGCAAAATTTTAAGTGTTTTTCTTTAATGTGTGGATTGGTATTGAATTAACTAAATCATATAGTAGATGAGGGACAATGATTGAATCATACATTCATATTATCTTCTCTTTTCTAATATTATTTTTTAATTATTGATTGAATTTAAATAGGGTTGCAAACAAATTGAATCGAGACAAGTTTTAGCCTAATTGAGCCAAATCTTGACTTAGTTTTATCAAATTTGAACTCGAACTCAAGATCGATGAGCTGCCAATTCGTCTCGAACTCGCGGTCGAGCTTGAAAAAATAAAAAATAATTATTTTATTTTTTGAAAATAAATAAAATAATATTTTTCTTAATAAATAATAAAACATTAGGAAAATATATGTAATTTTACTAGTAAAATTAAAAATAATATATATATGTATATAGATACTCGAGTTTGAGTATCAACTTGCGAGCTAATGAGTTTAATATTTTTGAATTTGAACTCAAGTTCGAGTTTGAGTTCGATTTGGCCAACTCAAGCTTCTCTCGAGCTCGAGCAATATCAAACTCGAGTCGAACTTTGACTCAAACCCTTCGCGAGCGGTTCGATTCGTTTGCAACCTAAATCTAAATATTACAAGATAATTAACCTCAAGGAAGAGTAGTGTAATTTCGAAACCTGGAGAGAGAGAGCGGTGAAATGGTTAGAAACCTCAAGGGAGGTTTCTAAAATTATCCCCCAAAAATTTTATTATTCGAGTTGATTTGGACCTTCCACTATAAATTAGACCCTGAAATATTAATAATATTATACTGAGCCTGATTAAATTAGTCATCCTACAGATGTCGTCCCTTACTTTTATTATCAGACCAAGTTCATTTCGTTGAAAATCCCTTCCTTGGGAAAGCCTTCATTGAGAAAGCCATTAAAAACCCCTCCATTAAAAATCCCTTCATTGAGAAATCTCTTCTTTGAGAGACCCCTTCATGGAGAAAGCCTTCATCGAAAAAGCCTTCATTGAGAAATTCCTTCATTGAGAAAATCCCTTTCCTGCCAGGTTGGAAGCCGATTGGTTAAAGCAGCAGCATCAACGATTGATTCTGATTGATGAAAAGCAGTTGAATGCTGTGTGCCATGGCCAATGATACCAAAACGCATGGCCTGTGTTCATAACAAAAAGGTCCGCCACCGATCCTTTGAAGAGAGGAACAAAGTGCTAAAGTGATTTTGCTAATGAAAGATGAAGTCAAAAGGATGGATGGACGAACATCCCCTCAACCTATCAACTCGGACATGTGTAAGAAGTTCTTTATTTGATTATGCAAATTTCTTTTAGGAAATCATGCAAGGGGCGAGGCAAAAGTCAGGCTATTTTCCTTTCCTATCAAAACATTTCATCCCTAGTCATCCCCTTTGAGCTATCAGAACAATAATTTTCGTTTGGCAGCCCCTGAGGATTGTAAACCCTACACTGGGGCAAATTCATTTTGAAAAAAAATGATCAGAAAGAAAAGGCAAACCCCACACTGGGGCAAATTTATGTTGAAAAGAAAAGAGAACCCCGCTGGGGCAAATTTAGTTTTTGAAAGAAAAATGCAAAAAGTGAGAAGAATGCAATGAAGAAAATGGAAAGAAAGAAATATCCAATCAAACTGGGGCAAATTTCCTCGGTTTCGTTCAAAATTGGAGATAATTTCAAAATGATGCAATCTCAGGTTATTTCACACCTTTCATCAAATTTGCTTTCAAGCCTCAACTTTTCTTGAAAACACCCCACCTGACCTCATTACAAAAGCCCAAAAGTCTTGGCTTTCGTCACTTGCTGTATTTCTATTAGGGATTTTGCTAATCAACTGGCAAGTGATGTCTATAATGCCTTCACCTAAACTTCTAAGGGAGATGCATTTTACTGATGCCAGAAATCTTCAACTAATACTCCGGAGTCGATCATGGTTGAGTCCTTCCATTTGCCTCCTTAGGTAAAAACCCGAAAGGGCACCTCAAAAGAGAACAAAAGAAAAAAAAAGGGGGAAAAGAAAAAAGAGAAGAAAAAACAAACAAAACAAAAACAAAAAAGGTGGGGGCAACCTTGGTGAAAACCCGAAAGGGCGCCAAGGTAAGGTTTTTGCAGTAAGCGAGCACGAGGAGGAACGGCTGGCGACCTGGTTCATGTGGATTTTTCCTCATTTTTGTCATACTTCTGCCAATACTGAATCCCAGAACAAGGATACCCAGAGATTCGAATATGACATCCGTTGGCCAAAGTTGTGTCATTTTGTAAAACATTCTTTTGCAAATACATTCTTAGGAAACTCATTTTTTCCAAATTACTTGTATTCATGGCATTTTTGTAGAATTTAAGCACAAATGGTTAGGTGTGCATTCTTGTGCATATTCATTTTTACATGACATATAAATTTTCTTGCATACCTCATTCTTTATCATTGAATTGTGGTGAATGACAATCCCCGTGGTTTATTGCAAAAAGTATGCTTGGATTCAGTCATCTTTCGGGAATAGTTGAAATTCAACCAAGTCAGCTACACAGACTTTACAATATGTCAAAGCACATACCTGGTCAGTTTGAGAATCGGAAAAGCCTCAGGGTGAGAAATTCAACTCAATCGGCTGCCGCAGCAAAAGTTGATAAAGGCGTCGAAAGACTCATGTTTACACGATTCTCGAAGGAAAACGGATCAAACGGTGGTGACAATTTCTTTGTTTTTTTTCTCTTTCACAGGAAAAATTGCATGCACAGATGAAAATAATCACACCTCACACTGGAATTGGTGTCGGGAAGAGTCCTCCGGTGAACAAAGACATATTTGAAAATGTTGCAAGCAAATTTGATCGAAAGGTGCGACAACATGGCGATACAGAATCAACTATGGGCTCAATTTGCAAAAATTCATCACACTAGGGGCAAAATTTAATTCTTTGGAAAGATTCTCAAAAGTCAAAAAGAAAAGCAAAAAGAAAAGAAAAATCATCAATCAAAAATCAAAAATCAAATCAAGTTTCATCACGGCATGCTCGGGTTTAATCCCACTGTCCGATTGTCAAAGCATTTCATTTTGCACCATTACTAGAACGTGGGTCAGTCCCGCCAAAGAACGTTTCATTTTACATCACTATTGGAGCGAGGGTTAATCCCGCCAGTAAGCGTTTCATTTATATCATGTTGGGATCGGGTTGTATCCCGCCAACCTCGGCAGGACCGGATTTTATCCCGCTGACCGTTCATATTTTCGTTGGGACCGGGTTTCATCCCGCCAATCTCGGCAGGACCGGGTTTTATCCCGTTGACCGTTCATATTTTCGTTGGGACCGGGTATAATCCCGCTGACCGCTTTTATCCAAATTGGGACCGGGTTTCATCCCGCCAATTTCGACAGGACCGGGTATAATCCCGCTGACCGCTTTTATCCAAATTGGAACCGGGTTTCATCCCGCCAACCTCGGCAGGACCGGATTTTATCCCGCTGACCGTTCATATTTTCGTTGGGACCGGGTTTCATCCCGCCAAGCTCGGCAGGACCGGATTTTATCCCGCTGACCGTTCATATTTTCGTTGGGACCGGGTATAATCCCGCTGACCGCTTTTATCCAAATTGGGACCGGGTTTCATCCCGCCAATCTCGGCAGGACCGGGTTTTATCCCGCTGACCGTTCATATTACGTTGGGACCGGGTTTTATCCCGTCAATTTCGGCAGGACTGGGTATAATCCCGCTGACCGCTTTTATCCAAATTGGGACCGGGTTTTATCCCGCCAATTTCGGCAGGACCGGGTCTAATCCCGCTGATCAATGAAAGGCAGGCTCGGGTTTAATCCCACTGACCGACCGATTTACCTCGGCAGGACTGGGTTTTATCCCGTTAACCGTTCATACCTCGGCAGGCTCGGGTCTAATTCCACTGACCAATTCATTACGCTGGGGCAAATTTTTGGATAATTTTTCAAGCAGGTCCTATGCAGTTTTTTTCATACATACCAGTTTTTTTATTTTGTCCTGCCGCTAGCCGTGGGTCAGTCCCATTAGCGTGCATCCCATGATTAAAGGCTTGTTTGGGTCAGTCCCATGATTTTCATTTTATTCGGGCCAGTCCCATGATTTTCATTTTATTCGGGTCAGTCCCATGATTTTCGTTTTTATTCGGGCCAGTCCCTTGATTTTTATTTTATTTTATTCAGGTCTATGCCGTTTTAAATTTCCTGTTCGGGTCTATCCCTTTTTAAATTTCCTACTCGGGTCAGTCCCATGATTTTCATTTTATTCGGGTCAGTCCCATGATTTTCGTTTTTATTCGGGTCAGTCCCTTGATTTTCATTTTATTCGGGTCTATCCCGTTTTAAATTTCCTACTCGGGTCAGTCCCTTGATTTTCATTTTATGCGGGTCTATCCCGTTTTTAATTTTCTGTTCGGGTCAGTCCCGTTTAAATTCTGTTCGGGTCAGTCCCGTTTTAAATTCTGTTCGGGTCAGTCCCGTTTAAATTTCTGTCTCGGGTCAGTCCCGATTTTAAAATTTCCTGTCAGGGGCAAGTCCCCATCGTTTGAGTAATTCGCAGCCGAATAATACAGGTAAGTATTTGGTGTCTACTTCTTTGTCTTAAGTTTTTTCAAAACTCAGACAAAGAAGAGCAAACTGTAGACACCAAATTTTCAGTGTTTTTAATTTTTTAGTTTTTATTTTAGTTTATTATTTTATTTTTAAGCTTTAGCATAGAATTTCAAAGGAAAAAGAAAAGTGTTCAAAAAAATATGTTTTAGTTGTTTTGGATTTAGTTTCATTGTTTAAAAATGAAAAGAAAAATGAAAAATTGAAAATTAGAAAAAATGGAAAAAAAGGAAAAAAAGAAAAGAGGAAAATCTTAGCTTTTTTATTTTATCTTTTGGTTATTAATTTTGTACATTTTATTTACGTTTAAGTTTGTTTGAATTATTTTTGTTTTTATTGTGATTTAAATTAAGTGAGTAAAAAAAAAAAAAGTGATCCGAGCCTGCAAGCTGCGTATTGTCGCAGCTTGCAAAGAAGGACTTGGCAGCCCTTTTGGCTGCAATTTCAGAGGAAGTGGCTGGGGGTTTTAGGGTGGAATGCCCCATATAAATAGAATAGAAAACATCAGCCGCAAGGGGGGAACGGGGGTCGACAGAGAGAGATCAGAAAAAAAAAGGAAAAAGCTACGGCGAGCTTGAGGGGGAGGGATAGAAAAACAGAAAAAGGGGCCGAGAGAAATTGGGAAAGGGAGCTTCAGCAAGCAGAAACGAAGAAAAACAATAGCAGAAAGCAAAGGGGAGCATACGGGAATAGATGAGTGACGGCTAGGTTTAGAGATAAGAGAGAGCGAGAGAAAGCTAGGGCAGGGGAATCCCAGTTGATGGCGGAGAAAGAAACCACCGGGAACAGCGGCTGGAAAAGAAAGCTAGAAAAGAAAAGGGAAAACGCACATAAGAGAAGAGGCTACAGTTTCTGAGGAGACCAGAAAGAAAGAGAAGTAGCTGTGGGAGAGACGGAGAACAACGCCATCATTTTTGGATTACATCGAGCTTTGATCCGAAGCTAAAGGTAACATTTCTACTCTGGAATTTGTTCATAAGCTGCTGGGTTATGATAGATTGCTGAAAGTTTGGCCTTTACACCTGTTTTCGTCATCCATGTGAGTCATACTTGCGAATCTGCTTGGGTTTGAGGCCTACACACAGAATGAAAAATTGTTACTGCAATCAGAATCGTGCAAGGCATTTTTGTGAATGAGATAGTCTTCGAACCACTTTGTATGAAAATTTTCTAAAACTTACGTGACTTCCATTGAAAATCTTGGTTTGTCTGGATTGCAGTAACTATGTATTTCGTTGCTTAGGTTAAAGTTAGGATTTTTGACTGAAAAGTTTTGATCGAAGTAGTGTGCTTGGTCTGAAAGTCGCGTCAGAAATGAACGGCAACAGGCTTGCACTTTGGCTACTGATTTTGGGGTAGCCAAGTTCTGGAAAATACATGTTTCAGTCCCTCTCTATCCCCGAATTCCCTTGTTTGCTTGTCTAAGTGTGCATTCATGGTGAACATAGTGAATCTTGGGCTGCAAAACTTTCTGCTTTTCTTGATGAAGCTGCGGCAATGTTGCAATTAGAAAATGCAGAAATGTTTTGATGTTTGCGACTTGTCTCTGGTTTGTTTGGGGTCAGAGTTTAGCATGAATATGTGTCATTTCTGATGTATTTTGAATCTGAAAGTTTTGTTGGAAACTCATGGTATGAAATTGCTGAAGTTGCCCAAGTTATTTAAGAGTCATTCTCTTCAAAAACGCAGCAAGGAGATGCTGCTGCATTTTCTTTTCTCTGCCGTGTTGTCTTCTCCTTAGTTACTAGTTGAGTTTTGCACTTCAGTTTTCATGTTTAATCTGGTATTGGAAGGGAAGCAATGGAAGGTTTGGTGTTGAGTTTGCATGTTTGCATGTTTGGATCATGTTCGAGCACCTAGCTGAAAAACAAGCAAGCAGGCTGCCGAACCATTTTCTGCGTGTGTTTTTTTTAGAATCTGGTATGATATATCTCCAAGTTTTCTGGTCATTTGGATTGTGATCATTGTGTAGCCTGTTGCTTAGCTTAAGGTTGTGATGTTGGGTCAAAAAACATCTGATCAAAGCCGTGTATTTGAATCAAAATCTGGTCTGCATCATGAAATGGAAAGAAAAGCCGTGGCTGGGAAAAATTGCAGAATGTATTTCGATGCTTTGCATGATCTCCTGTCCGAACTTCTGATGTTTAAACATAAGAGTCTTATGGTGGAAAGTGAGATAAATGCTTGGTCATTGTGTTGTGTTCAGTTGCTTGAGATAGAAATGTTGATTACTTGAGATAATGAAATGAAATGCAAGTTGCGGTGATGTGTCTTGGCTGCAGAAATGTCTGTTTTTTTTTTTGTTGCAGAATGTTTGCTCACGTAGCTTGCATGAGTTTTGCATGAAATAATTGCTGAAAATAGCACTTTGACCCCTCAAGTCCCCCTTTGTTCCATAAAGGCCCAATAATGTTCTAAATTCTTGCAATCGAGTCCTAAATTAGTTGCATTTTGAGCCATTACTTGACTTTTTCATTGCCCTTGGACCCTTGAAGTTCCTAAAAATGTTTAATTGAGCTTGAGTGTTTGGTTAATGTTCACAATTGAGTCCTTGGTAGCATCAATTTTGCAACTCGATTGCTCATTTGCTTTCTTTTGTTTAGGTGGTATTTAATTCAAGAGTTTAAGAACTTTGTGTTCAAATGAGCTTGTGTTCGCCTATTTTCTTGAATTTTCTGAAATAAATTGGTTACTTGACCATTTCTTGCTCATTGGACCTGTAAAGTTCCTAAAAATGTTTTCAAGTAACCTTGATTGGTTGATCAATGATTGCTATTGGGTCTTTAGTCGTTTTGCTATTTTAGAAATTTGATCAATGTTCCACTTTTGTTTGGAATTCATACATTATTTGATCATTTCTAAGTTGCAAAGTGAGGAAACATTCAATGTTTGATGGATTCCGATTTGTCTTATTACCTTTTTTGTTTTGATAGTCTTAGCCCAAGCCACCCTTTTCTTTTGTGACTTTGTCATACTTTACTATTTGTGGTACCTTGACCCTTTTATTATTTTGGAGGGTACATTAGTAACTTCACTACGTTAGAGTTTCAACTCAAGAGAGGTATAACTTCTTTTATTTTTTTGTCTCTCCTATGTGAACCAACGTGCTACGTGAGAAATACATGTCTACTTTGCTTTCCTAGCCTTTCTTTAATTTCTTTTATTTATGTCATTTACTTTTGCTTTTTATTTAAGTTATTCTTTATGGGGTATGTGTACACCTCTTGGCTTGTAATAGTTAGCGATTTAATTATTTTATTCCTTTTTCCCCTTTTAGATTGTAGTAGGGTCTCCCTAATGTAATAAATAGGGCTTGGAGGAGAATTCAATGAAGACCTATCGAAGTCATGTTTCTAGCTAGCAAATGTAATAGTTAGGGCTTTAATTGTCTTGTGTGTCTTGCATGCTTAGTTGCTACGTGTTAATTTGCTTTGTTAGGGCCTTGCATCTAGTCGAGCATGCTAAATGTTATGTGCTATGTGTTTATGAGTGTTTGGCATGCCTACTCGCTTTCCATAGCCATGAATGAATGTGATGGATGAATGTACATTTACACTAGTCCAACGCTAGTCGGAATTCATAGAATGGGCTAGTCCAACGCTAGTCCCTTAGGGATTTCCCCTCGTTAGTACATGTTTGCATGTTCATTACATGTCATGCATTCTTTTTAGTTTTATCATTTTGCATGCCCTTCGAACCCCTTTTCCCTCCATTTTAGGATTTTTGCATTTCATGCTAGTAGTAGGGTTCATTTGCTTGAGAGTCCCCTTAAATATGGGATATAGACGAGTGTGGCTTTTTCTAAGCCTTAGCACGCTTGTATTCCCTCTATAAAAATGGTAAATTGAGTCACGATTTAGGTCTCCCCGTACCCAATATGCATGAATTCCCTAGGCTCATGCATTTTTTAATCCACTCTACTATTTTATACCCTCATCACACTTTCATTTTTCCTCCCATTTTGCACACGTGCACCTTTATGTTTCTTCACTTGCACACGAACACTTTTTATCATCACTTGCACACATGCACTTCATATTATCATTTCACATACCGTATCTTGCCCACTCACGTGCACATTTTCATTTACATATTTATTGTCTTTTATTACTTTTTCAAACTCATGTCCTCACGTTGCATACATGCATTCCATTCATTTGCATCCCACTCGCATTATTCGTGACTTCTTCAAAGGATTGTTATTGGGCTTCACAATTAATGTGATTGGCACCACTCAAACCTTTGAAGAGAAATTTCCCCAATACCCCTAGGTCTAGGGTTTGCATTCATGTAGTGCATCCAAATGTAATAAATTCTTTGGTTAAAACAAGAAAATCTTTGATTAAATCATGCAACTAGCCTTGGCCAGGTCAAAGGGGTGCCTTGGATTTTATCCTTGCCTTCCCCTTTGTCAAATGTGACTCCCGAACCTTTTTCTTTGGTTTACGTGGACTAGGAGTCGTTTAAAAGGGGTTTCTTACTATTTTTTCCTATTTTTTCTTTAAAAATTCATTTTTAGGTGACTTGGTACACCTTAACTCATTACCAAGTGGCGACTCCGATTTTTTTATTTCGAAAACCCTTTTTAAACTATAATTTTGGGTCAAATCGTCGCATTCTCAAACCCCATTTAGACCCATTTTTCTTTTAAATCACAATTCATTTTCCAATCACAAAAAATACATTTTTTAAACCATTTATTTATTTATCAAAAAATGGGGCGCGACACCTCCCTTTTCCAGCTAAATATGTTGTCCAAGACTTAGGCTAAGTGTTGCTAAATTTTTAGAAGATTTGGTGGTGATTTGCATGAGTTTTGGAGGAAGAAATGTTGAAGGTTTCGGTTGTCCCTTTTGCTGCTGCTATCCGGCCATGAAGCTTTCCAGAAATGAAATGAGATTGCTGGTTCCTTTGCGTACATAAGACGCTTGACGTCTAATATATTAAATACGTCAAATCAATTACAACTAGTGCCCTACGCGCGCGTTTTGTGTTCGATTTCTCTTACGTTTGTTGCACTAGTGCACTAAACCTCTAGGGCACTTACATTCATATAAATATTATTCATTCTTAATTGTCCCAAAATAATGGTCCAAAGTCCCTCAATTAAGCGCGCACGTGCAAACACGTATTTCTAATTTAGGCGCAATAAAAATTGAAACCTTTGAAAAATTCTTATAACGATTGTACCCCTAGCTATCACTTGTGTGATTAAACCTAAAATTGTCTATTTTAGGACCATTGTATAGGTCTCAAATTTTGAGCTTATTGTACTCCCAATTGGCTAAAGTGTTTAGACACATTTTCACTTTTTCGCTAAACAAGCTTTTAAAAAAATAATTTTTTTGAAATGAGGCGCTTTAAAAATATAACGAATCTATAAAACCATGTACTTTGGTCTAATAAAGCTAGAAAATATTATTCGTGACAAAAATCCAAATAAATAATTAATTGAGCCAAAATTAGGGATTTTAAAATAATAAAAATTTTCGAGTCCTCACATCCTCTCCCCCTTAAGAAATTTCGTCCTCGAAATTTACCTTGATTGACGAACAGGTCTGGATACTTTTCTCGAATTGCTTCTTCGACCTCCCAAGTTGCTTCCTCTAACCCATGGTTCTTCCAGAGGACCTTCACTAATGGTATCTGTTTATTCCTCAATTCCTTTACCTTCCTATCCAGAAGCTTAATCGGTTTTTCCTCATAGGTTAAGGTCTCATCAATATCAACATTTTCCGGTTGTAAGACGTGAGAAGGGTCCGCATGATACTTCTTAAGCATAGATACATGAAACACATTATGGATTCGAGATAAACTCGGCGGTAATTCCAACTTATAGGCTACACTCCCCACACGTTGGATAACCTTATAAGGCCCTACAAACCTTGGTTGTAATTTCTTTCCTTTCCCGGACTTCAACCTTGCTTTCAGAGGTGTAATCTTGAGAAATACTAAATCTCCAACATTAAACTCCAATTCTTTTCTCCGATTATCAGCATAACTCTTTTGGCGGCTTTGGGCAACCTGAATTCTTTGTCGTACCAACTTTACCTTTTCATTAGCTTCCTCAATCCAAGATACTGTGGTCGGATCTAGAATTTTCCGTTCACCTATTTCGTCCCAACAAATTGGAGACCTACATTTCCGACCATAGAGTGCCTCATACGGTGCCATCTGAATAGAAGAGTGAAAACTATTATTGTAGGCAAATTCCACTAAAGTCAAAAACTTACTCCAATTTTCTCCAAAGTCCAGAACACCAGTCCTTAACATGTCCTCAAGTGTTTGAATTGTCCTTTCCGACTGTCCATCAGTCTGAGGATGATAAGTAGTACTAAAGTTCAACTTAGTCCCCAATACCTCCTGCATCTTTTGCCAGAATCTCGAAACAAATCTCGGATCCCTGTCGGACACAATACTCACAGGTATGCCATGCAACCTAATAATCTCATCCAAATACAATTTGGCCAACTTCTCTAACGGGTACTTCATGTTAATCGGCAGAAAATGAGCCGATTTGGTCAATCTATCCACTATTACCCAAATTGCATCATGGCCTCTCTGCGTTCTGGGTAATCCCGATACAAAATCCATAGTGATATTCTCCCATTTTCACTTAGGTATTTCTAAAGGTTGCAAAAGTCCTGATGGTTTCTGATGTTTGGCTTTAACCTGTTGACAAATTAAACATGTTTGGACAAATTGGGAAATTTCTTCTTCATGTTCTCCCACTAATACAGACTCTTCAAGTCCTGGTACATTTTATTCCCTCCTGGATGTACCGTAAACTTTGATCGGTGTGCCTCTTCTAAGATTTCCTTTCTAAGCCTTTCATCCTTTGGCACAACTACTCGATTCCGAAACCTCAATATTCCATCTGACCCCAAATTAAAATCTGTCTTGTCTCCTATTTTACTCTTTTCCACCCATTTTTACACTTCCGTGTCCTTTTCTTGAAATTCCTTGATGCATTCCAATAGAGTGGAAGTTACTATAATATTCCCAAAATTACCTTCCTTGGTTCCAATCAAGGATTCCAGTAACTCAATTCTTCCAATAATTGAAACTCCTTAATCATCAATCCAGCCATTTGTACTTGACGACTCAAGGCATCGGCCACTACATTAGCTTTCCCTGGATGGTACTTGATAGTACAATCATAGTCCTCCAAAAATTCCATCCATCTACGTTACCTCAAATTCAGCTCCTTTTGAGAAAACAAGTACTTAAGGCTTTTGTGGTCTGTAAAAACCTCAAATGTTACTCCATACAAATAATGTCTCCATTTCTTCAAAGCAAAGACCACAGCCGCTAATTCCAAGTCATGAGTCGGGTAATTCCCTTCATGTGGTTTCAATTCCCTAGAGGCATATGCTATTACCTTGCCATCTTGCATTAAAACACAACCCAATCCTTCCTTAGAAGCATCTGTGTAAACTACAAAACTATCTTTTCCGTTTGGCAAAACCAACACAGGTGCCCTTGTTAACCGTTTTTTCAATTCCTGAAAACTTTCCTCACACTTAGAACTCCATAAAAACTTCCCATTTTTCTTGGTCAATTCAGTCATGGGTCCAGCAATTTTTGAAAAATCTTGAATGAATCTCCGATAATACCCTGCTAATCCAATAAAACTCCGAACCTCGGTAGGGTTTTCCGGTCGTTTCCATTTCGAAACAGCTTCAACTTTAGCTGGATCCACTTTAATCCCTTCCTTAGAAATTACGTGTCCCAAGAAAGTCACTTCTTTTAACCAAAACTTACACTTGCTAAATTTAGCATACAATTGGTGCTCCCGTAAGGTTTGCAAAACAACCCTCAAGTGTTCCTCATGATCTTTCACATCCTTAGAATATGTAACGCCCCGAGGCAGAAGAAAGGGAAAAATTTCTGGTGAATAGAGTTTTGTGGGGGAATCCGGCCAGAAACCGTGCAAATTCCTTATATTTTTCTTAAAATTCCCTTTTCTTTGACAAATACCACTTTATAGTGGCCCTACTACTCAATCACCCCACAATAAGTGCCAATGAACCTAGAAGGTAGGGTTTCACACTTCGATTTCAAGATTGGAACAAATTAGGGTTTTTGCGATTTTCCACCGGAGGAATTTTCGATACTGGCCAAGGATCAATTTGATGATTAAAAGTGACTTTTAAGTGAGAAATAATATGTGAGTAGTAGCAATGATATAAGGTTAGTGAATGGGAAGTAAAAACCCTAGTACGTGAGTTTTTAAGAAAAACGGCGCGAACCGGCGGGTCCCGCGCACTACCGATTGAACGCACCGCTTGACCACCATTTTTCCTTACCAAACAAATTTATTGAACTTGAGCAAAATATCTTCTCTCTTGGCAGCAAGCTTGACCAAATTGGAGGCTAGAAAATAACAAGAAAGAAAGAAAAAAAAAGAAAGGTGGTGGTGGCGACACTTGTCGCCACCTCAAGGCTTCTTGACCAAGACAAAAGACTATCTATTTAACACCAAAATTGCACCTTTTCTCTTCATATTTCTGCTGAAGAGCCGAGAGAGAGAGAGAGAGGGAAGAACAAGAGAGAAAACTTCTTCATTTCATCTTGAATCCAACAACTAAGTGAGGAATCAAACAAAAGAAACCGATTAAACTTGTTCTTGAGTGATTAGTTAGTGATTTGTGGTGAGACTTTGGAAGGAGAAAGCTTGGGCTACCCTTAGTGAACTCTAGTCAAGGTAAGAAAGCTTATCTCTCTAAGTTTTACTTTCAATTTTGTTAAATTAAGCTTAGCAACTTGATTTTGTAGTGGAATCATGGATATTATCATGTTTTAGAAGTTTTCCCCTTTTTATTTGATGAACTAGGGTTTGGGGAAATTCTGCCCAATTTGTTGTATGGTGCTTATATGTTGAAATTAAGGTTATAAGAGAGGCTTTGGTAGTGATTAGACCAAGAAATTAAGGAAAGTTCCACTAAAAACTAGAAATTCCAGAATCTGGAAATTTTTCCCAACATTCAGTCCGAATTTGTAACTGTATGTTAGAGGCCGAATTGGCCTTAGAAAAAAGAAGGAAAGTTGTAGAGAATGGTATTTTATAGGTTCCTACAAAATTTCAGCTCAATCGGAGCAATGTAGGTCGTGAAAAGTCCAAAATACCCTTACTGTTTTAAATATTTCCCCAGCAGTCCGTTTCATCAGTTAAGTCCAGTTTATCACATTTTTTGACTAGGAGCCGTATTGATTTAGCTTTTTTCCGAAACATAAAAGTTGTAGCATTTTGTCTTAGCTTTCAAATGCCTCTAAGAACACCTGAATTGGACTTTTGTACACTGAGTTATGTCCATTACAGTGTAATGCGATTAAACAGCCGACGAATTGGTTTCTAGTTTAGTAATTTGAGAATTTGACCAAGCTACATTAGAAACTGGACTAAGTGACCTTCATGAACATTGTAGCTCTGTGTCTTAGCTTCGAAACGGCATAGGTTTTGTCTCAATTCGATAAGCGTAGCCTCGGATATATTATTTCTGCATTCATACGTCAAATCTGTCTTGTGCCAAATTGAATTTCTACACTTGTTATTGTTGTGATTCTTGTTATTATGATATTGTGAGCCTATGGAACGGCTCTTGACATGAATTGTTGATATATGTGATGTTGGGTTGTGGTTGAGAAAAATAATGAAGCCTAAATGGCTGGAAAATTAGGTAAACACAAAGGGCATGCTGCCCGAATTTATACTCGAGGGCTAGGAAACGAAACTTGTAACTTGTGTAAAGGTTAAGTGATTATCACTTGAACTAGCAAGCACCTTTGCTACTTTGTTATCGAGGGTTATACGTTAAAAACCTAAACGAACTTGTACCCTTGAGGAAAAGATATAATGGCCAATGTAAACTTGTATTTCCTTGTACTTTCAACTCAAGTGTTGTTTTCCAAGTATATATGCTACAAAAACCTTACGATTTGAGAAGCGAGCAAGTGTTTCACGAATGCCTTTCAAATGAATTTCAATTGGTTGATTCTTAATGAACGGAACGTTTAAGTTTCGAATCTTACTCGTGTTTCAAAGTTCTCAAATTGGATTTTTATCGCAGATCTGGACTCCAAGCCTGGAGTATAATTGAACGTGAATACTTGAAGCACTATATTTTGAGTGAGTGATCCCTCGACTGTCCCAAAGTTACTTTTGAACTAATTCTTGCATTTATTACTCCATTGCATATCATTTGGGGTTCGGGTGTGTGCCATGACATAATTTGGCTCCAATGAGTTCCTGGAAAGTCTTGTGCTTAGAACCAATGTCTCCACTATTGTTTACACATTCTTTGGAGCACGATGGCTCCTTACTTCTGTTTCATGGTTACTCGATCTAAACGAGCATTGGATATTTAAGTACAAGAACTTCACTGGCTCACATGAGTAATAAATGAACATTTGAATACTGCATCATGACATCATATTAATGCTTTATTGTGAAATGTACTTGGCTGTTGATTTTACTGGTCACTCGCTGAGCTTCTAACTCACCCCCTATTATCTTCTTCTCCCCACAGGGATCGAGGTAAAGGAAGAACTTGTATTTGGATCTTTGTGTGGCTGGATGGCGTACATCTTGTATAGTTTAGTTTTGATTTTGGTTTATGTACTTTTGGGCTTGTATAAATATTTGGAATTGAATCGGATGTAAATCTACATTTTACGCTTAGAACTAGTTTCCGCTTCGCTTATGATATGTAATTTTGGAGAATTGGATGTATTATTTGAGTTATACCTTGTAATTTACTTGAGGAATGTAGTAAGTGAGTGAGTCCCGGCGAGAGCTAGGCAGGCGGCCCGCTAAACCCTCTAGTACGCCGTAGGGGGAGGTGGGGTCGTTACAGAATACACCAAAATATCATCAATAAAGATCACCACAAATTGATCTAGATAAGGTTTAAAGACCTTATGCATTAAATACATAAAAGCAGCAGGAGCATTCGTTAACCCAAATGGCATCACGGCAAATTCAAAATGCCCATATCTCGAGTTAAAAGCAGTCTTGGGTATATCCTTCTCCAAAATCCTCAACTGATAATAACCCTGCCTCAAGTCCAACTTAGAAAATACTACAGCCCCTTGTAACTGGTCAAACAACTCATCAATGTGGGGCAGTGGGTATTTATTCTTAGTTGTAACATTATTTAAACCTCTATAGTCTATACATAGCCTCAAACTCCCGTCCTTTTTCTTAACAAACAAAATTGGGGCTCCCCACGGAGAATCACTCTCTTTAATAAAATCCCTTTCTAGCAAATTTTGTAATTGCAATTTCAACTCCTTCAACTCGGCTGGGGCCATTCGATATAGCGTCCTAGAAATAGGGGTTACTCCCGGAGTTACATCAATCTTAAAGGCTATTTGTGACAGCCCCACCTCACCCTAAGGCGAACCAAAGGGTTCGGCGGACCGCCTGCCCAACTCTCGCCAGGACTAACGATGCAGACTAGAGCTATCTATTGCGATCCGAAACTTACAAACGAGTGGAAACAAGTTAAAATGGTAAAATAACCCAAAATAAAAAATGAAATCCGGAGTCGGCCATGAATAGTAACCGACCCGTCAGAACCCAATCAAAAGAGCACGCAAACATTCACATCTGAACTTTAGCGATTACAATCCAAAATGACATACAAAAGTTTTCAAAAGTTGATACATATACACGGTTTGCCAAATCAAAAGAGAAAACGCCCCAAAAGTACACTTAGAGTTTTAATACATGAGCTATACAAAAGATATGTTCCACTAGCTCAATTTGGCAGCCATTTGTCAAATCCAGACCAAAAGTGTTTATTTTCCTGTAAGGAAAACAAAAGGGATAGAAAGGGGTGAGCTTGCGCTCAATGAGGTACCAAACATATAGCAGAAAAATCATGGCATTTCACATTTTACAAATCAGATACACATGCCAGATGTAAAGCAAAGGAACCAATGATTCAAATCAGAAGGATACGGGTGGCTCTCAGGAGCCAAATTTCCAGCGCAGTACTTGATCCAAACCGGTTGACTCTCCGTCAACGTATATAGAACCAAAACGTCCGTAGACCCCTCTTCACACCGAATTCCGTCCACCAAACACCCCCTTTACCGGGCCCGCTCACCGTAACCGAACAGAAATGGTAATACTCGAGTATACCGGAATCAAGGGTCTCAATACCAAAAAATCCCCGAACAGACTACCGTGGTTCGTTATCTAATCGTCCAGACCCTTGCCGGCCCGACTCAAATAACTTAGCCACAGGATTGAGCTCATAGGTCATAGAAATCTGAACAGATGCAGACACAAATAACAGATTCAGATACAGATACAGAATAGCATATTCAGATAGCAGATTCAGACGGCAGATTCAGATAGGCACTCAAAATTGGCATATGAACAGACAAGAGAACGAGTGTGATAAAGTACACCTTCGTCTCAAACAAATTAAACAGATTGCAGAGCAGAAATCAAGTTAAACAGCAATGGAGGGGAGTGGTACACTCACCGGTTCAACTTCAAAAGTTTTCACTTCAGATTGGCCTTAATCGCCAAAAACCCTAAAATAATCAAAATAAACCAATTGAAGGTTTCACATCCAAAATCAAGTAAACGGAATGCGCAAGTGAGGCTCGACTACACGTCGTACGCCTTGCCAAATAAATACTAGTGCGAGGGTGGAAAACATGATTTTCTTGGAACAAAAAGATAACATGAAGACCTAGGCGCCAAACAACCCAAAAGCCTTTTATTTCTATCAAGAGGCAAATCCAACTTAAAGAACCAAACGGCCTAGAATATTGGGCAGCACTTCCCCTGGATTCCTTACTTTTCCAGCCATTAAGGCTTCATTATTTCCTCAAATCAGTCCCAACATCTCACACAAAAGTCATCTCATTTCCCAAAAGTCATTCACTAGGCTCAAAGTAAAAGTTAACTAGGAAATGACCGGAATAAAAGTAAGCCTTAAAACATACAAACAAGTACAATGAGACTCGATAACTGATCATAAATCAATGCCAAATATGACCCCAATAGGGTTCCATGAACATATACAAACAGTAGAGAAAACCAGAAAATTCGGAAATGCAATTAGCTTTGGCCTTGAAAAACAGTTTTTGACCTCTTTTTGCGGTAATGGCACCAAATGCCCTATGATTATCGGATGAAGGTGTAAGACCCACCATTGCGAAGCTAAAAGATAGGGCTACAACATCACAGAAGGTCACTCAGCCCAGTTTTGAGTGCAAACAGGTCAAAAATGCAAAATACTACATCAAAAATGTAAAACAGATTCACCAAAATACATTCTAGCGGAAATATCATAACTCAGGCTCTACAAGTTCAAATCCAGAAATTCCAAAACCAGATGAAAGCTAAGAAACAGGGTTAAATTTCTTCAGAAGGCCTCAACAACTAATTCGGAAGCAATCCAGACCAAAACAACCAATAACAGTCACAAATCCCCATTTCGGGTAAAACCAGAACAGCAATAGTAATTTCGACTTATCTCATTCTACACTACTCCGATTGATCTGAAATTTTGTAGGAACCTATAACATATCATTCTCCACAACTTTCATGTTTTGAGCTAAGGCCAGTTCGGCCTCTAACTATGAGATATAAATTCGGGCAGAATGAAGAATCAAGAACCCTAATTTTTCAATTTTTGGTCCAAAACAGAAATTGATTGCAATTGTCCACTTTTTCCACCTCATAGAGTCCTTAAACATCATTTCCAATCATCATACATGACCACATAATCATACTCATATGAAAACAGAAAAATCCCCAAAAATTATAAAATTTCACCAATTCAACCAAAACCAAGAAATAATCCATAAAGTTGCACCTTATACCACCACTAATCATGATTTAAGCATCAATTAAAGAAGGAGGGTGATTCTTCACAACTTACCTTAAGAACAAGAGAGAGAGAGCTATTGGTCACCTTAACTTTCCAAGAAACTCCACCAAACAACTCACTATCACTCCCTTAAGTGTTTCTATGGAACAAAAACAAGTTTAGATGGTTGAATTCTTGGATTTGAGCAAGAGAGAATCAAGAAGTTGAAGAGGTTTTCTTTCTTCCTTTCCTAGAGAGAAATTCAGCCAAGCTTGAAGAAAAATGGAAGATATTTGATCAATTTTTGGTTTTATTTAGTAATTGGTAAAAGGTTGAATAGTAAGTCAATTGTAGGATTTAATCTCCAATTGACACATGTCAAGACACTTGTCCCTCTCATTAATGTCATGCCTAACCTTTTTGTCTTTCTCACACCTATGCACTTGGCACCTCTAAATATCTAATAACACCCGGTAAATTAAATCCAGTATCCAAAACTTAACCGAACTGGCCGAATTTTTCCGAACTTTTCGCACTAGTGGGTCCCACGTCCGATATACACTCTTAATTTCTCAAAAACTAACCGATACTAGAAAAATCATTTTAAAAATTATATTTACTCATAAAATTTATCTAGAAAATTTTTCGGATACAAAAAGTGCAGAAAACAAACCATTGAAAATAAGAAAACCTGGAAATATAATAAAACCTAGAAAATGGAAAAATTACGGGTTCTCACACTATTTCCCGTTCCAGGGGTAGAGACTCCAATTCTTCAGAAAAAACATCAGGAAAATCTTTCACTACAGGCATGTCCTCCAAATTCACTTTATCACTAGGGGTGTTAATGAGAAAAGCCAAATATCCTTGACCTCCTTTACTTAACAACTTTCTAGCCCGAATTCCTGAAATAAGTGCAGACGAAGCTAATTTACCATTTACATCCAGTTTCAGGGTTGCCTCTCCTGGAATACGCAACTCCACAACCTTCGTCCTACAGTTTAGCTGAGCATTATAACGGGCTAACCAATCCATTCCTAAAATTATATCGTATCCCTTAATCATCAATCCCATCAAATTAGCCGATAATTTTCGTTCCCCAATCCAGATTTCACAACCTGGATACACCAAATTAGCAATTAGACTTTGATCCCCAGTAGGCTTTTTAACCTCTAGATCATATGGTAACTTAATTGGTTTCAAGTCTATCCCATTCATGAAATTAGGGTTTACAAAAGAATGTATAGCACCTGGATCAATTAAAACCCTAGCTAAACGGTGAAAGATCGGAATCGTACCTTCTACCACCTCAGTTGCCTCAGGAACTTGTTGATAGTCCAGTGCATAAATCCTAGCCGGTACATTCGGTCGACTCCCTCCGGCACTAGTTTGCTTAGAAGCTGGCTTTTCTGGCCTTTGGGCATCACCTCTCGTCTTCATTTTATTCGGACAGTTCGCAAGCTGATGCTCGGTACTACCACAAGCCAGGCACTTCCCCGACTTCCTCCAACAGTCATTTTCAGAATGGTTGGGTTTTCCGCAGTAACCACACGAGACTTGAGGAGTCACCGCTGAACCACTAGAAGGCGCCCTTCTTGCCTGTGTCGGTCCACTACGACCTCCTCTAGATAAAGCTCCTCTTGAAGGTCCAGCAGTCCTTGGTCCTCCCATTCCCTTTCCCATTTTGGAAGGCTGTACATTTTTACTAGCCTGTCCAGAAGCATGGCTAGAAAAATTTCTCTTTCTATTGTGGAAGTCTCTCACTTGAAATCTAGCACTCTCAACCCTTTGTGCCTTCTCTAAAACCACAGTAAATGTAGCGATCTGGGCTGCAGCCAGGCCCTCTTGTATCTCCACATTAAGTCCTTGAACAAATCGCCTAGTCCTTTTCCGCTCATTGGTCACCAGTTCGGGAGCATACTTTGAAAGTTTAGTAAATTTTCCTTCATACTCCGCTACACTAAGAGTTCCCTGTTTCAACTTAATAAATTCATCCTCCCTCTTCTCTTGGATTAAGGGCGGAAGAAACTTTTCATTAAATTCCCTTGTGAAATTTTCCCAAGTCCAAGGGGTTTGAGTTCTCTCCCATTTTCCTTTTGTCATATCCCACCAAGCACGGGCTACTCCCTCAAATTGGAAAGCAGCGAAATTCACTCGCCTATCCTCAGTGTAATCTAAAGCAGCGAATATGTTGGTCATCCTTTCCAACCAATTCTCCGCCACCTCAGGATCAGGTTTGCCAAGTAACTTAGGCGGGTTAAATTTCAAGAATCTCTCTAAGGCTCTATCCACTCCTCTTTCCTGACCCCCAGGTTGGTTGAACGGTCCAGGGTCCTGTCTATCAGCTAAACGCTCTAGGATATCAGTCATCCTATTAATGGCAGCAGCCACTTGATTACCCTCAATATTTTCCTGACCTTGGATCGGTGCAGTTGCCGATCCCTGGTCACCCCCTTGAGGTTGGGCCTGTCTAGTCCCTCGCCCACGACCTCGACCACGGCCTCGACCACCTCTTAGTCCTTCCATGACCTAGGTGTGCCCAGTGCAAGAAATAAATAAATTATGTGATGCAAAATAGAAAGCAGGAACCAATCAAGAAAACATTGGAATTAACAATAATTTACATTAATTAGCATACCCAGTTCATACAATTAGCAAGTCATGGGGTAGTCACAAAAGTATAGCACACAGGTGCCATAAGAGTACTTTTAGTCACAGAAGACTAAAGTAAAGCTAGTGCCTCAGAAATAGGCCACACAGTCATGCAAAATACAATGGCCTCAGCACTTAGCATCACCCTTGCTAATACTAGTCAAAAGGGTCAAAAGAGGTCGATCAAGCTAGACCTAGTCCGCAGCAGGACTACCAGGAGGAACCTCCTCCTCAGGATCCTCCTCCTGATCCTCCTCCGGATCCTCCTCAGAATCCTCGGCTACCCCCATAGCCTCATCAACTAGCCTAGTGGCATCAGCTACAATATCGGAAGCCCGACTACGAACCTCCTCTCTCAGCCTAGTAAGCTGAGCCCTAGTGCTCCGGAGCTCCTCATTAACCACAGCAGATGTGGCAACCTCGCCCTCAATCGCCTCCTCAAGCTCGGCGACCCTCTCGCCCTGAGCGCTCACCATCTGTCGAAACTCGTCCACCTCAACCTGTAAGTCTAAGTTGGCAGTCACCAACTGACGACGCTCGTCGTCCAAGGCCAGTACAACATAGTTTGGGGAAGTAAAGGTCACCCCACAAGCACAGCGGGGATATCTGTCAGATGGGAAGTAGCGTACTCGAGCTTCCCCAACCAAAGCTCGATAGAAGATAGGCCTAGGAGGCGCTATATGACCATTAGCATGGCCATTCCCGTTAGCTGCCGGAACTCCATTTCCGTTTTCCATCCCTGCAACATAATAACACCTTGTGGGTTAGAATTTAAATCTCTACTTAGTTCGTATATCCTGTAATGCATGCTTACCTAATCGCTAATTCGTCTCCAAATATCACTCTAGGTAAAACTAACTTAGTTGCTAGTTCGCCCCGAGTATCATTTTAGGTATGACTAAGTCATCCCACATCGAGTCTTAAGGTAGAGTATCTAATATGTTTCCCCATATAGATCTCTAACCTAGCGCTCTGATACCAACTGTAACGCCCCCACTTCTCCCTAAGGCGAACCAAAGGGTATCCGCGGGACGCCTGCCTAGCTCTCGCCAGGACTCAAGCAATTCCATTCAACTTATAGCCGGACCACACAATACAAGCCAATAACTTAGATACAATAAATGTGGAAGTATTCAAACTTAATAATAGTCATCCATTCTCCAAATCACACGTCAGTATACATAATACATTTCGTCCAAATGTTACATTTCCATACCAAAAGTACAATCCAAAACCAAAGGCATAACCAAAAGTAATAGCAAGCCCTAAAACAAAAATACATCAAGAGGGCTGCTCCATTTTACCTCCGAATTCAAACCTGTTAAGGAAAACAAATCTACAGAGTGAGCAAAACGCTCGTGAGGCCAAGAACACGCATGCAGACACCTAGTTCAGATAACAAGCCCAAATAACAATTCGGTAATAGCTTGCAAGTAATTAATAATGCCAATAAAAATGTAACCAGAAACAATTCAAGTGTAGACAACAAATTTTTTTTATTTTTAATTTCATTTTTATCATTATTTATTTATTTATTAATTGAGTTAGATTCTTCATTTTCATTTTGTAAGATGTTAAAAGTGGCTTTAATTCTCTTAAAATTTGGTTTGAAAATTGTTAATTTATTTTTAATTGATTTTGAAGAAAAATGAAAATGAAAAAGAAAGGGAAAATGTGTGAATAGGTGGAAGTGTGCATGTTGGACAAGTGTACAAAATAATCATTAGACAAGTGCCTAAGGAATTATAGGACAAGTGTATAGGGGGTAGGTGTCAAGGACACTTGGGGGGCTCAGGGAATTTTTGGGAAACAAAAAGAAAAAAAGAAGAAACGAGTTACGGAGGGGCAGGAAAAAAAAGGACAGAGAGAGCAAAAAAAAAAAAATTGGGAAATTGTTGGGAGGTCTCGGGCGAGGGAACAAACGAAAGCGGAAAAGAGAAAATCAGGAGCGACGGAACAAGGGAAGCCAAGGAAAAACAGAGAGGGCCGCAACTGCGGTCTAAAACAAGGGAAAAGGAAGCCGGCTGGGAAAGAGGAAAAGCCGAGGGATAGCAAAAAGGAAAGAAACGAAGAGAGGTTTGGGTAGAGAGCACAGGAAAAAAAAAAGAAAAAGGACGACTGAGGGAAGGACTTCGGCTGAGGAAAAGCAGAGGACCGGCGACTAGGTTGGAGGAGATCTGAGGGAGCTTCGTGGGGTAAGAAAACAAAGCAAAACCCAAACAGCAAAGGGAGATTTCAAGGGAAACAGCCGTCTGAACTTGAATCTCGCCTCCTCGTCATCGTCATCGACCTCCTCCTCCGCCGCAACAGCTGCAGCGACTGCTAAGAAGAAGCCACCAACTGGCGCAACCACCAAAGCTGCTGTTTCTCGCTCCGAGTCAATCACTGCAGCGGTTAAACAGAAGCCGAATCTGAAGCTGAGGACGATGTCCTCAAAACCACAGCTCCTGCCCTCACCAAACCTGATGGAGCCCAAGACGACAGCGACGACGAAGAACCTGATAAGAAAACTCAACGCAGTTACAGATAAACTGTGGGAAAGAAACGGAAGAACCAAAGCAGAGGCGCAAAGCTGCGATAAAAATCGAGCAAGGAGGGTTCGTCCGAAGAGTTGCCCGAACCACCAGTACTCCACCTACGTCACCATTTCACTGCTACCCAAAGCACATATGATACGGAAGCCTCTTTATTTTCTTCATCTTTTTATTTTTCCTTTTTCTTCTATTGAATCTCGGCTACCGACTTGCTGTTTAGTGAAGTCTTCAAACAGAGAATTAATTTTGGGTTGAAGATTGATTTGTTAAGGCTGCCTTTCTGTGCAATTTCTTGTGTAAATGGGATATGGGTTATGGTGAAGGTTCTGAATCCCAGAACTTGAGAGATATGCCGAGGAAGGAGATGGATTTGGGTTGGATGCTACGATTGAAGCACACCATTGGAATCTGCCGTCATCCACAAATTTCACCAAGCAAGAGCACTGTAAGTTTTTCTTTCTTCCCTCTTTAAATTTCAGTTTTGGTCAAGGTATTGAAATGGTTTGTTGTGAGCATTTTGTTTCAATTTTATGTTGATTGTTCATGTTTCTTTGAAATACACATGCTTTGTATGTTGACTGGATTAGAATCCCTTTTGTGTTGTTGATAATTTAGGGATCTGATTTCCATCCCTTACGCAGAAAATTGCTAAAATCCTCCATGATAACGTAGTGTTTGACAAAATGCCCAAACGAAATCTCAACCCCAAAATTTGTCTATAGTGAATCTATCTCTTGCAATTTTTCGGTGGTTGTTCATAATGGTTATGGGTTGATTGGATTGATTTTCTTGTTTCTGATAAAAATTTGGGGCTGATTATAGTTTCAATTGAGCCAAAATTTGACGAAGTCATTAACGCCCTTTACCTGTTTAATGAAATGCCTGAACCAGAAATTTGAACAAAAAAGGAGTGTCGTATGTAATTTTGGTGCGCAATCGAGATGAGTTCTGGCCAGTGCAAAGCTGACCAGAACCTGAGCATTCGCTAGTCGAGCAGAGGGAAAGAAAATCATGTTTTCCCAAGTGGATTTCTCCCATTTTCGTCATTTGCATGTTGAGATGCTATGTTTGAGTGTTGTGGATTTGAGAAGCATCAAAAGTTGCAGAAACTTTTCCTCTTATTTGCATCAAGAAGAAAGCCTCTGCGAGGCATGAAGCATTAATTTCTGAAAATTGCGATTTAACCCTTCAATTTCTGTTTAATTTCATTGTGGCCCAAAATCTGGAAAAGTCGAACTAATTTTGTCCTTTTAAGATTAATCCTCTGTTTGCATATTTCATGTGACTTTGTGGATAGATTAATTCTTGTTTTTAGGACATAATTGTGGCTCAATAATTTTTGTTGATTTTATCATGTTGGGTTTAGTGAAACAAGTGTTTTGGATTAAGAGGTTATTTTATTTGGGCTTAAGGAAGTTGTTTAGTTTATTTTGTTGAATTTTTTGACTTGGGCTTAGGGAGATAAAGCCCACTCTTTTGGTTTGGATTTGTTTTATTGACAAGTAGAGGCCAACCCATATGTAGCCTCTGGGCTTTGCGGCAGGCTGAAGGGATCTTTGGCCCAAAAAATAGACAAAAGTTGGCCCAGTGGCCTGGTCTCTTAGGAAACCAGAAATAAAATTGCAAATCAGCCCCTGCATTTTTCCATAACTGTACTGTGGCCCTGGACATTTTTAACTTCTTTCAATTGGGTCCCTAACTTAATTGCAAATAGGCCCCTAAACTTTATTTTTCTTTAATTTTGATCCCCAAAGCTTTTTGTTAATTTTTGCAATCAAGTCCTTTCTTCTTTTGACTTCTTAAATGTGGTTTGTTTATATGATTTAATTGATTCAATTTCACAATTCATTTTATCTTTTATGATTAATTGTTAATTAAAGCGATGCCTTGACCTTTTCTTTGTATTTTGGAGGGTAAATAAGTAATTTCATTTCGCTGGGGCCCCAATTCAAGGGAGGTACACCCTAATCCCTTATTTCTTACTCTATTTGACCCTACGTGTTCTATGTGACTTTACGTGTTTAATTGCATGCCCCTTGGATGTTTATTTATTTATTTCATTTATTTATTTATTTGCTTTATTGTCCTTAGCTTTGTATATCTATCATTTGAAAGGCACTTGAATGCCAAATTTGTAATAGTTAGGTATTTATTTTAATTATTATTTATTTCCCCTTTTTAGATTGTAGTAGGGCTCCCCTAATGTAATAGATAGGGCTTTCTTTGCTTTATTTGCCCTGTGTGACTTGCATGCCTATGTGTTATGTGTTACTTGCTTTATTAGGTTCTTGCATCTAATCAAGCATGCTAAGTGTTATGTGCTATGTGTTTATAGGTGATTGACATGTCTACTCGCTTTCCATAGTCATGAATGAATGTGATGGATGAATGTACGTCACCACACTAGTCCAATGCTAGTTGTGGCTCATTTATAGAAAGGGCTAGTCCAATGCTAGACCCAATAGGCCATCTCCCTTTCACTAGTGCATACTTGCATGTTCACTATATTTCATGCATTTTTCTTAGTTTTATCATTTGGCATGATTCTTGAACCCCTTTTCCCATCATTTTTAGGTTTTTGCATCTCATGCTAGTTATAGGGTACATTTGCTTGAGAGTCCCCTTTCGATAAGGGAAACGAGCGAGTGTGGCTACTCAATAGCCTTAGCATGCTAGTTCTTCCTTCTAATCCAAGGAAAAATCAAAGTCGTAAAGTTAGGAGTCCTTCCCGTACCCGACTTGATGCATCCCTCTAGGTTCATTCACTTTCATTCACTTCCTCATCTTTTTAAATTCACATTTTCTCACTAGTTATACTTTTCTCAATCCATACTTTCTCAACACTTTCTTCCTATCACTTATTTATTTTTCTCACCTCACAAATGGCACTCAAAATTCCACTTATATGTATCTACTATTCTATTTTTCATCCATTTACACACGAACACCTTTATTTCATCACATTTTCACACTTGCACTTACCTTTTTTTTACATTTCGCATCCTTCATACATTTTCACACTTGCACATATTTGAGTCTTCATTTGCATTTTCCTATGACCTCTATGAGATTCTTCCTATTGGCCATCACAAACCCATGTGATTGGGACCAAAAATCTCATAAGAGACATTTAGATTTAGGTTTGCATTTTCCTTTCCATTTCGCATTCATCTAGTCATATCCAACATGCGATACATACCTTGGGTAGAAAATTAGGAAACGTGGGGCTAAGTCACGCAACTAGCTTTGGCTAGGGTAAGGGAGTGCCTTAAGCTCTGCCTTTGCCTTCTCCCTTACCAAACGTGACCCCCGATCCCTTTCTTTGGTTACGTAGACCTAAAAGTTTTCAAAAAGGGTTTGTTTACTTTTTCATTCAAAAACAAAAATCATTTTTGGGTGACTTGGTATACCCTAACTCTATACCAAGTGGCGACTCCATTTTTCATACATAAAACCCTTTTGAACTTTATTTGACCAAAACCGTCGCATTTTACAATCCCACGGTCTTTGCTTTCACTTCTACACACGTTCACACACACTACTCACACATCACAATCAAAAAGTGGGGCGCGACAACTTGGCGACTCCACTGGGGACATCCTAAGTGGGTCCAAGCATTTGATTTAGCCATTCTTTTCCTTTTTCTACCCCTTTTATGCATTGCATTTTGGATATTGGGGTTGCATTTTCCTTTTTAGGACCTTTTGCCTCCCTCGCTCACGAATGTATGATTGGTTGATTGGATGTATGTTTACTTGTTTATCTCGCGCTTGCATTGCATTTGGGTGCGGGACATCACCTTAGAGCCTCACGTTGGTTCTCGATCCCTCCCCTCCAAACGAGCACTAGCATACGTGCATACGCTTTAATTTTTTACCCCTCATTTATTTTTCTTTTAGTGGCTTGTCACGCCACTCCACCCTATTATGATTTGGCGACCCACTTGGACATGTGATCACGACACGATGTGTGTGTAGCATGATCCAATGGGTCACTCAATCTTCCGCTTTAAGTTTTGGGTTGATAGCCTTTAGCTTTTAGTCAAAGGTTGAGGATTTTTGATAGATTCACTCAAACACGTAGCCGTGACACGATGTGTGCGTAGCGGTGTTTGGGGAATCGCTCGAGCCACCGACAAAGAACCTTGGGATTGATGACCCTTGGTTTCTAAGTCTGAAGGCTCGGAGACCTGAGCTTATCGAGTCTAGATGTATTAGCGAACCCCAATCTCATGCATCCATATTAGAATTGCCTAGGGTAGAGTCAACCTTACCCTAAATTAGGAAACACCATTCACGAGGGGAAGGATCCCACCCTCTTTCCTTATTTCTTTGTTGCTTTTATATCATCTAATTGTCCAACGTGTTATGTGATTATGTGTTGAACTAACGTTTCCTTGTTTCTTATCTTTCGCATTCACAAACGTTAGGAAATAAAATGTCTGGCATGACCTTCTTCTAGGACCTACCCTTGTAGATAGGCTATTGCACGTTTGACAATTGTGGTGTATTTTGTTCATAAATTCATAATGGCATACCATTTTAGGCCTACTCTGGCAAATAAAGGGTTACTTAGGTCACGTTTCATTTCAAATTGCATATTTTATTGTTTTAATAAAATGGCATCATGCATTAAATCATAGAAAGGGAATGCCACATAGGGAATCCCGTGTTTAGGAATAAGCCACCTTGTGTCTCGGATACTTAATCCAGTGAGACTTGCACGTTTATATTTTGTACCATCCAAAGGGGTAGTGCACAAGGTAAGGTAGGATCCGATCATTTTCATAGAGTGATCTTTGGAATATGAGCATCTAATAATCACTTTTTGGCCATGTTATCAAAATTGGTAAAAATCCCTTGCGTGAAGGACATTAATTTGAAGAAATTCACAAATGATTCCTCCTATTGAGACGATAAATAAATTGAGGCCAAAATTTGATTTTTAGAAGGTCATAGACTAATGCACCTCAATAATTTTGAAATAACTAATGGCCGGACAATTCAACCTATCCATTTTGCCAATTTATTCAATAAATCATCAATTCATTTGATCAATTTACCCTTTTTAGGGTCATCCGGTCGATTTTGAATAAATCGTCAATTCATTTGACCAATTTACCCTTTTTAGGGTCATCCGGTCGATTTTGAATAAATCATCAATTCATTTGACCAATTTACCCTTTTTAGGGTCATCCGGTTGGTTTTTGAATAAATCTTCATTTCATTTGGCCAATTCACTCATTTTTAGGGCAATCTAGTCGATTTTTGAATAAATCACCAACTTCATTCAATTCATTCGATTAGTTAGGGCAATTTTGTCGATTTTCGATAAATCATCAATTTCGTCTGATTCATTGACCAGTTTACCCTTTTAGGGCGATCTGGTCAATTTTGAATAAATTCTCGATTTCATTCAATTCATTTGATCAATTTCAATTTTTTAGGATGATCCGGTCCATTTTGAATAAAATTCTCAATTTCATTTGACCAATTTCTTTTTAGAATGATTCGGTCAATTTTGAGTAAGTTTTTAAATTCCACTCAATTCATTTGACTAGTTTCCCTTTTTAGGGTAATCTGGTCGATTTTAAATAAATTGTCAATTTCATTCAACCCATTTGACCAATTAGGGTTTCAATGTCGAATTTCAACTTGAGAAACCTAGTCAATTTTTGAGAAATCCATCCATTGTGTCCAGCCATTTGATCAGTTGGGGTTTTGACCCGTGCTTCACTGAGAAAATTTGGTCAATGAATTCCGATGTCTTCGATAGGAAGTTCATCAAGGTCAAACCAATTTTTGCATCGATCAAAAGTGATCAATCCATTCGGACGTTGACCTCATGTTGACAAATGTCTCTCATCACTCCAATTGACCAAATTTTTCAAAATCAATGAGTTGATTAGATCCATCAGGTATTGTATGGTGCCTACCCTAGAGGATTGCATTTTCATACTAGACCTACCCTTGGCACAAAAAGGGCCCCCCCGTAGGACATGCATACCGATTTTATATTCTTTCTTACTAACTCGGGGTATTTTTCTTTTGTTTCCCCCCTCCCCTGCATTCATAAAAAATTTTCAATAAGATGAAAATATTTCCCTATATTGGATAACAATTTTTGATCCGATAAAGTTTGGAAAGTATTATTTGATTCTTGGGCAGATCCAACAATGGAAACCTGAAAGATCCATCTGAAAGCTCTAGGCTAAGAGCTTCTAAGAGATTTCATAATTGTTTTCAAGGAAAATTCTGTATATTTGACTTTTAAATATATTTTTGTGTCAAAAGAGAAGGAGACAAGAAGGGTATATATGTGGAGCTCTTTAGAAGTTTTCTATTCTCATTTGTATCATAATTGAACGAGAAATTTTATTTCAAACTTTTTCAGTAATAAAATTTTGGGACAATCATTGTTTTGTGTATATTTATGTACATTTCATTCTTTATTCTTATTCATTGGAGATTTCATGATAAATTTTAAGAAATAAGACTAAATTGGGATTTTTTCATGAATGAGCAAGAGTCTTCCTCAGTCAATTAATTCAGATACATGCAAGAAATTTCGCATTAATGGAAGTTTCCTTTCAGAGTTATTGTAAGGGACGGAACAAAAGTCAGGCCCTCTTCTTTTCCGATCAAGCATTCTATCCCCGTTATCCCTTTTGAGCCTTCAGAATAAATTACTTCGTTTGGCAACCCCTGAGAATCGCAAACCCCACACTGGGGCAAGTTGGAGTTTGAAAAGGGAAAAATTTCAAGAAGTGAAAAGTGAAATGCCACAAAATCAAAAGACAAAAGAAGAAAAGAGAACCTCAGTTCAAAAGTAAACTGGGGCAAATTTTGTGAAAGTTCAAAAGAATGGCAGAAAGCCGAAAAATCAAAAGAAGAAAGAAAATGAAAGAGAAAAGGCCTCAATTGAGCATAAACTGGGGCAAAAATCTGATTTACCCTAAAATAGGGTTGGCACAACAATGCGATCTCAGATTACTTAAACCACTTTTGCAATCTGCCTTCAAGCCTTAACTTTTCTAAGCACCCCACCTGACCCCATTACAAAAGCTGAAAGTCCTGACTTCTGTTCTTTGCAATGGCCCTGTCAAGAAAATTTCTGATGTCGAAAAATTTTAGCTGTATTTCTGAATTGCTTGAGTATGAGGTTGACGCTACTCACCATGTGAAAACCCATCAGCTCGAGGGAAAAGAAAAGAAGTGAAAGAAAAGCAAGAAAAGAAAATGCAGAAAAATTCGATGCTGAAGTCCCTGGTGAGTGATGAGAAAAATGCAAACAAAGTCTGAGATCTTTGAGTTCAAAATAGGGACAATTTTGGAAAAATGCGATCTTCGGTGCAATGTTCTTGGAAGACTTATCCTTCAACTATCATTTCAAGCCACATTACAAGCTAACAAAGTCCATCGTTGACTTATTCCTTCATGACAATCCAAAATGAGGATTATGCTCATAAGAAAATCCATCAATCATTTGTGATCAGAAGAGTATAACCAGTTTTCGCATGTTTAGCTATCGTTTCTACCCCTCTGTCGCAAGCATACAAAACCTATGTGTTGACTAGGTTTTCTTAAGGAATAGGGGTGACAAACTATTTGCTTTCACTAAGATGTGGTATTGAAGGGATTACATACAATTTTGGGCACAAGAATAAGACAAATCTTGACCTCTCATTTTCCTTAGCCACCTCAAAATCAGAAATAAAGTCACTTGATTGGTCCTGAAAAGATGAGCCAACCAGAAGTGGTGACCCGTTACCCTAAGCACCAATGCTAAAAGTGAGGAAGAAATCTTCTTGAATTTGGTGTTATTTCGAGGAATTCATCATGAAATTTCTGCATGAGTTCAAACTTGACGTTTAAAGTTTCTTCACATTGTTGTATATGTGCATTCTTTTCTAAATTTTAGAAAGTGCGGTTGTTCTTTGTTCAAATAAATGGGAAATCATCTGAACAAATTTTTGCAATCAAAGGAGCCCTGACTATTAAATACAATTAGTGAGTTTTCACTTTCTCTTTGGCAAGAGAGTTTCCTTTGAATACTTGAGAATCTTCTCAAGTTATTCACATGAACTTATCAATCGAGTATCTCCTTGATTGTGGCATTCTACTACCTCCAATTTGGTTCGTTAATTCGAGTAGTGATGGGTTGAGATAATATCAAAATTGTTCGTGACTTCTAGGGATTAGTTGGGTCAAATTTCCACTGCCTAAGCCATTGGTGTTTTGGTTGTCTAGATCGGGGGTTCACATCAGTTGGTACCAGAGCCTAGTCGATAACCACCAGGTTATATCTTTTTTTTCGTGTATTTCGAGTCATATATGTTTATCCCCAATCTGTTCGTTTGTTTAGAACCAAAAAAACAAAAAAAAAAAAGAGTCACTGTTCACCGGTACTGTTCACACTAACACTGTTCATAGTTACTGTTCATCCAAATACAAATCTGTCCAGCCTTGTTGTTTGTGTTATCCAACTTGTTTACTTAGTTTTCAAATCTGGATTTTGGCAAAACTTGTTGGAATTTTGTGAATCTTGAAGAGAAACTTACAATAATCTTGAGCTTCTTGCATTCTTGATCACAATCTTGAAATTTCTGAAGTTCCTGACAACTTCCTTGAAAGTTCTTGAAAGATCTTGGAGTTCTTGGTAGTTATTGTGACAGCCCCACTTTCCCCTAGGGCGAACCAAAGGGGTTAGCGGACTGCCTGCCCAGCTCTTGCCAGGACTAACGGTGCAGTTCAGAGCGATCTATTGCGTTCCGGAACTTATAACGCGCGTAAACAAGGCAAAAGGACAAAATAACCCAAAATAAAAAAAATGAAATTCGGAGTCGACCATGAATAGTAACTGACCCGTCAGAACGCAATCAAATATCAAACAAACATTCATATCTTGAACGTTAGCAATTACAATCCAAAGTGACATACAAAAGTTTTCAAAAGTTAATATATACACGGTTTGCCAAATTGAAAGTGAAAACGACCCTAAAGATACATTTAGGGTTTCACTTCATATACAATACAAAAGAGATATACATCTAGTTCATTCGGCAATCATCTATCAAGATTCATTCCAAAAAGAGTCATATTCCTGTAAGGAAAACAAAAGGAACGGTGTGAGCCAATTGCCCAGTGAGATACTATCACTTACGCAACCAAGTGCATATAAGCATCAAGCTTTCAATCAATATAATAAAAATAAACAAAGGCACACGTCAAATATGGTGAGAAAAGGATACAGATGGCTCTCAAGAGCCCTTTCCTCGTTTGCATTTCTTGATCGGACGTCATTGACCCTCCGTCAATGTTCAAAAGTAACCAACCGTAGACTCCACTTTACCTCCACTCCTTCCACCTAACATCCCCCTACCGGGCCCGAACTCCAAACACTTGCACTTTGGTATTACTCGAGTATACCGGAATCGAGAGTCTCGAATACTACAAGATTCCATATAACTTTACCCAAGGTTCATTAATTGGCATGACCAAGCCCTCGCCGGCTCGATTCAATCAACTACCAATGGGGTTGAGCTCATTGATAACATTTGTAGTCGTTGGATACTCGTCCAATCGACACCAAGTCGAGTACTTTCATTTCATGTAACATTCCAATAACATGACAACAATGATATAAGGCATATAAGTGAGAGTGATAAAGTACACTTTCACTGCAATCAAGTCACATTCAATTCACTTCAAGCAATTTACATTCAAAGCCATATAGTAACACACAAGTGAGTAGTACACTCACCAGGGTCAGTGCAGATACCTCCCAAAAGAGAGCTTTAATCACCAATAAACCCTAAAATAATCCAAGGAAAACAATTGAAGGTTCCACTTTCAAAATTGGGTATACAGAATGCACATGTGAGGCTCGACTACCAGTCGTATGCCTCGCCAAATAATTACTAAAGCAAGGTGCAAAACATGATTTTTGGTAACGAAAAGGTAACATGAAGACTTAGGCTCAAACAACCCAAAAGCCCTTCGTTCAAATCACAAGTAAATCCAACTAGCCCTCAAGAAAAATTTCAGCAGCATATCCCTTGTTTTTACCTATTTTCCAGCCATCATGGCTTCATTATATCCTCAAATCAGTCCCAACATCTCGTACAAAAGAATCTCATTCCCAAAAGCCGTTCACTAGGCTTAATGGCATTCAAGTACAAAATTTAACTAAGAAATGTCCGGATATGAAAGTCAAGCCCTAAACTATTCAAAATAACCACAATAATACTCGATTACAAGTCATAAACCAATTCTATCTACTACCAAAACAGGGTTGCCTAAGCATATACAAACATTAGAGGAAACCAGAAAATTCGGAAATGCAATTAACTTTGGCCCTGAAAAAAAATAGTTTTTGTCCTCATTTTGCGGTAATGGCACCAATTTCACTACGATTATCGGATGAGGGTGCAAGACCCACCATCTCGAAGCTAAAAGACTGGGCTACAACATCACAGAAGGTCACTTAACCCAGTTTTGAGTGCAAACAGGTCAAAAATGCAAGATACTACATCAAAAAACGTAAAACAGATTCACCAAAATGCATTCTAGCGGAAACATCATAACTCAGGCTCTACAAGTCCAAATCCAGAAATTCCAAAACCATCTGAAAACTAAGAAACAGGTCTAAATTTTATCAGAATGCCTCAACAACTAATTCGAAAGCAATTCCAGCCAAAACAACCAATTACAGGCGCAATTCTCCAATTCGGGTAAAACCAGAACAGCAATAGTAATTTTGACTTATCTCATTCTACACTACTCCGATTGACCTGAAATTTTGTAGGAACCTATAAAATGTCATTCCCTACAACTTTCATGTTTTAATTCAAGGCCAATTCGGCCTCTATCTAGGACCTAAAATTTCGGACAGAATGCTCCCTCAAGAACCCTAGTTTTCTGAAATTTCTTCCAAACCAGAAATTGGTTGCAATTAATCACTTTTCCCACCTCCTTAAGTCATTATAGACCATTTCCAATCATCATAGATAGCCACACAATCATGCTTATATTAAAACAGAAAAATCCCCAAAAATAATAAAACTTCATCATTTCAACCACAAATCAAGAAATAATCCATAAACTTGCATCTTATACTCCCACTAAGCATGATTTAAGCATCAATTAAAGGAGGAGGGTGGTTCTTCACAACTTACCTTAAAAACAAGAGAGAGAGAGCTATAGGTCCTCCTAACTTTCCAAATCACTCCACCAATCAACTTACTAACACTAATTGAAGAGGTTTTATGGAGTAAGTTCAAGTTTCAATGGTTGGTTTTGATGATTTGGAGCAAAATGGAAGCAAAACTTGAAGAGTTTCTTCCTTTCTTTTTGAGAGAGAGGGCCGGCCAACAAGGGAGAAGAAATGAAGAATTTTTGGTTGTTTCTTGATTTAATTAGTCAATTGGTAAGACCATGAATAGTGGTCTTAAAGGTAGACCACTCAAATGGTGACACTTGTCACCTTTTATTAAATATCTACCTAACTTGTCTCTCTCATATCAATCCAAATTGCAACCTCTACTTATCTCTTAACACCCGATAAATTAATTCAAGTATCCAAAACTTAACCTAGTTGGCCGAATTTTTCCGAACTTTTCGTACTAGTGGGTCCCACGTCCGGTATACGCTCTTAATTTCTCAAAACCTATTCGATACTAGAAAAATCATCTAAAAATTATATCTGCTCCTTAAATTCATCTAGCAATTTTTTTTTCTAATCACGAAAATGCGGAAAACAAGCCACGGAAAATAATAAAACCTAGAAAATGGGAAAAAAATACGAGTTCTCACAGTTATTATTTGTGGACTTCCTTGTTTTCTGTCGTGGTTGATAGTTGTAGTAAAAAAAAAAACAGAAAACAAAAACGAAAAGAAAAAGAAAGAAAAGAGGAATCGGTTGGCAAAAAAAAGGAAAGGAAAGAAAGTGGCAACTGAATTGTTTTGAATAGGGAACCAAATCTGATTTGTGCAATCTTTCTTGGAGTAGAATTTGGAAGTTACCAAAAGTTGTTTCAAGAAGATTACCAAAGGTTGTTTCAAGAAGGTTACCAAAGTTGTTCAAGAGGAAAAGGATTTTCAAAGGGTTTCCAAAAACTAACTTGTTTCCAAAATCAATTAGGAAACTAAGTAAAGCACTTGGATAACTCTTTGTACTCACTTGGACACTCTCTCTGCTACCTTTTTAGGAAACTTTCTCAAATTCTCTCATCCATTTCTTTTGAAAACTTTCTTAAAGTCTCCCATATATTTTTAGGAAACTTTCCTAAATTCTCTCATACATTTTTAGAACATTTCCTATATTCTCTCATCCACTTTAGGAAACTCTCTTATATTCTCTCATCCACTTTAGGAAACTCTCCTATATTCTCTTCCTAGATTTTAGGAACACTCTCCTACACTTTCTCCTATATTTTCTCCTATATTTTTTCCTAGCTTTTAGGAACACTTCCCTACACTTTCTCCTACATCTCCGTGATTACTCTTGAGGAAGAAGTTGGTGACAATTATTTGGGCTTGAGCAGCATTTCTCAAACTACCTAACCCAACAGGTAAAGGTGTTTGCTAAGTCCATTGGAGTGCTTTGAGTGACATACACGAGGGTGAGTGATACACTAAGGGAGTGAGTGAGGCAGTTTCTACTAACTGTTTGTTGAGCCTTGCAGGTACTCTATAAACATGTCTCAAACTCATGCGACAAGTGACCCTTATGACATGAAACATGTTCTTGAAGCATTAACAGGCGCCATTGATCGCATGGCTCAGAGAATTGATACACTGGAAGATAAGGTGGAGCAATCAACCCTAGGCAAGAATGCCTCCAAGAGACAACCATACGTGGAGGAGTTAGGTGATTCGAACAATGAGGAGGACATGGCCGATGGAAACCGATTCTGAAATTATAAACACAACCCTAATCAAGGGGATGATGAACTAAAGGGAATCAAGCTCAAAATTCCTACCTTCCCAGGCAAGTTGGACCCTGAAGCATATTTGGAATGGGAGAGAAAGATTGAGATGCTCTTTGACTGCAACCACTACTCAGAGTCCCAAAAAGTAAAGTTGGCAACCATTGAGTTCACTGAATACGCAGCCGTTTGGTGGGATCAGATTCGCACCAGACAAAGGAGAAATGAAGCACCACTCATTCGCACCTAGGAAGAACTCAAAAGGATCATGAGGAAGCGCTTCATACCAGCGTATTACCACAGGGATTTGCACCATAAATTGCAAACTCTCACCCAAGGTAGTATGACGGTTGAGGATTACTTCAAGGAGATGGAGATGGCCATGCTGCGGGCTGATGTTCGGGAGGATATAGAGGCAACCATGGTACGTTTCTTGAGAGGACTACACGCTGAAATTGCAGATGTTGTGGAGTTCCAACATTACCTTGACATGGATGAATTATTGGACAAAGCTATCAAGGTGGAAAGGAGGCTCAAAAGGAGGGGTATCCCCCACCAAAGCTCCAACGTCCAATCTGAAAATTGGAGAACTCAGCAGTATAAAGGCGAGATTACCCACACGAGTGAGCAAAAGTCAGCCAAGGCAAGTGGGGTTTCAAATGGAGCATGGGTGCTTGGTTCGTCATCTTCAACACCGACCCAAAGGGCCGAATTTAAGACTGATCTAGGGGCATCTAAACCTAGAAACCGCGACACTAAGTGCTTTAAGTGTCAAGGCTTCGGTCACATCGCGTCCCAATGCCCAAACCGAAAGGCCATGCTCATGCTTCCAAGTGGTGAAGTGCTGACGGATGAGGAGGATGAGTATGATGGCATGCCACCATTGGTTGAGGAAGAAGAGATAATTGCCCCTGACCAACCAGTTGGACTAGGCCTTGTTACAAGGTTGGCATTGAGTGCTCAACGCACAAATGAAGAAGAGCAGCGTACCAACATCTTCTATACCCGATGTCTAGTTAACGGGAAAATGTGTAGCTTGATTATCGACGGAGGAAGTTGTACCAATGTCGAAACCAGAAAAATCTGGAAATGTAGTTAAGCGTTAACCCGAAAAAAAATAGTTTTTGACGTCATTATGCGGTTTTGGTACCAATGGCACTACGATTATCGGATGAAAGTACAAGACCCACCGTTTTGAAGCTAAGAGATAGGGTTAGAATATTACAGAAGGTCACTTAGCCCAGTTTTGAGTGTAACCAGGTCAAAAATGCAAGATACTATACCAGAACCGGAAAAACAGAAACACAGAACGCATTCTGGTTCAAACATCATAAGTCAGCCTACCTATGTCCAAATCTAGTAATTCCAAAGCCATCCAAAAGCTAAGAAACAGGGATACAATGCATCAGAAGACCTCAACAACCAATTACAAAGCATTCCCAACCCAAAATAACCCATTACAGAAGCAATTCCCAAATTCGGGTAAAACCAGAGCAACAAAGGTAATTCCATCTTTTCTTGAGCTACACTACTCCGATTGATTTGAAATTTTGTAGGCACCTCTAAAATATCATTCCCTACAACTTTCATGTTTTAACCCAAGGCCAATTCAGCCTCTAACTATAAGCTACAGTGCCAGGCAGAATGTAAGAACATGAAACCCTAGCTTTCCAAAATTTCTTCCAAAATAGAAATTGCTTGCAATTAACCACTTTTTCCACCTTCTAGCTTCCTTAAATATCATTTTCAATCATCATACATGACCACCTAATCATATTCATATGAAAACAGAAAAATCCCCAATAATTACAAAACTTCACCAATTCAACCAAAATCAAGATATAATCCATAAAAGTGCATCTTATACTACTACCAATCATGAATTAAGCATTATTAGAGGGAGGAGATGGGTCCTTAACTACTCACCTTGGCAACACAAGAGAGAGAGCAACTAATCCCTTTAGCCTTCCAAACAACTCCACAAAACACCTCCCTATCACTTCCTTAAGTGTTTCTATGGAGCAAAAACAAGATTCAATGGTTGATTTGGTAGATTGGAGCAAGATTGAAGCAAAACTTGGAGAGCTTTTCCCTTTCTTTTTTTCTTTAAGTGGCCGGCCAAAGAGAAGAAGAAAATGGTGAAATTTTGGTAATTTTTGTGATTTATTTGGTCAAATGGACAAAGGTGAATAGTGGTCTTCAAGTCCAACCAACCACTAAGTGACACTTGTCACTTTATTTAATGCATCCCTATCTTTTTGTTTCCTCTCACATTAATCCAAATAACAGCCTCTAATTATATCTTAGCACCCGATAATTTAAACCCAGTATCCCAAACTTAACCTAGTTGGCCGAATTTTTCCGAATTTTCCGCACTAGCGGGTCCCACGTCCGATATATACTCTTAATTTCTCAAAAACTATTCGATACTAGAAAAATCATTTAAAAACTATATTTACTCATAAAATTTATTTGCACAATTTTTTGAATAAAGAAAAGGTGGAAAAACGTGTAATTAAAAGAAAATAAAACCTAGACATTAAGAAAATTACGGGTCCTCACACTAAACCACTCCTCTTTATTTGGGTAAGAGTAAGTAAAGATTTGGAGTTTCCAATTGAAGAAGGATCATGTTTTAAGATGGAAAAACAGTCATAGGATTTGCCAATTGAAAATATATAAGTTTAAATAGAAACTTAGCTCTTAAGCGAAAATTTGGGCAGCACGCCCTTTGTGTTTACCTATTTTCCAGCCATTTATGGCTTCATTATTTTTCCTCAACCAATCCCAAAGTCATACATATCATCGATTCAAGTCAATAGCCGTTCCATAGGCTCAAAACAATATAAGAACAAAAATTAAACTAATAACAAGTGCGGAAATGCAATCTAGCAAAAGACAGATTTGACGTGTGGTTGCGGAAAGAACACATCCGAGGCTACGCTTATCGGATTGGGATGAATCTTATGCCGTTTCGAAGCTAAGACACAGGGCTACAATTTCATGAAGATCACTTAGTCCAGTTTCCAATGCAACCTAGTCAAATTTCCAATTTACAGAACCAAAATCCAACTAGTCGGCTAATTAACCGCACTACCTTTAAATGGCTATATCTCAGGTTACCAAGGTCTGATTAAGGTGTTCTTGGAGGTGTTTAAAGCTAAGACAGAACACTAAAACTTTCATGTTTTGGCCATTGACTAAATCAGTACGGATCATAGTGAATAAACGCAACCAAATAGACTAAACTGTCCACGCGGAACTCTGGAATGTAACCTAGAACAACAAGGGTATTTTGGTCTTTTCATAGGCAACGGTACTCCGATTGGGCTAAAATTTTGTAGGCACCTATAAAATATCATTCTCTACAACTTTCATGTTTTAGGCCAAGCCTAATTCGGTCTCTAACTATAAGTACTAAAACCGGGCAGAACTGAACTGAAATTTTCCAGAAATCTGGGATTCTTGCAATCAATTGCTAATTTCCTTATTTTTGGCTTGCTTCACTACCTTAACTTCCCATATCAGATTATAAACATCAAAGCCCCAATTTTTAAGCACTAGAAAAATTATAGGAAAGCTGTAACAATTCCAATAAAAATGGAAAATCATGATCCAAGCCTTTATTTCACCACATACATCAATAATTCAACCATATGTGACATATTTAGCAGCTAATCGCGAATTTAATCGGAGAGTCAAGGTTCTAGCATGTATACCTTTCCAAGGAGACTAGAAACAAGTGTTTAAAGCCTTTGTTCCTCAAGAAAATTACACCGGTAGGTAGCCCTTGTGCTAGATAACAACTTAATCGGAGTAGATTTGCACGAATAGAAGAAACTTTTCAAGATTTGGAGAAGAACAAGATGAACTCTCTTTGTCTTTCTCTCTCTCTCTCGTCTCGGCTATGGAGCAGAAAAAATGAAGAAGAAAGGCTGTTCTTAGGGAGTTATGAAGACAAGAGATTAGAATTAATCTAAGTCACAAGTTTGGCCAACACTTGGCTTAATTACAACCACAAAAATTTCTCTTTCTTCTCCTTGCATTTTGGCCACATATTTTGATCAAGAGATAACCATGAGAGGGAAGATATTTTGCTCAATTAGTGATAAGCTTGTATGGCAAGAAAGTGGTGATCAAGTGGTGGTTAAATCGGTAGCGCGCGACACCCGTAGGTCCAAGCCGTTTGTCCTTAAATCACATATACTTGGGTTTTAACTTCTAATCACTAACTTATTATTATCACTTCTAATCATATAATATTTCCTCATCCAAAAGTCACTCTTAAGCACCAAATTTGATCCTCGCTCCGTATCAGATAATTACACGATGGATACACGAAAATTTTTATTTCACCTTGAATAGAAAACGAATAGGAAAACCCTAATTTTCTATGACTTTTGGCACTTTTTCTAGGGTAATTAAGTAGCAATATGGTATAGAATAATAATTTTCAAGTAATTTTCAAATAAAAGGAAATTTTCAAGAAATATGTAAGGAATTTGCAAGTCCTCACAGATCTACCCCAACAATTTGAACCAGTACTTTTAAAGCATCAAGAAGATGGGGATCTGCTAAAGACACATTGAAATTAGGGAAAAGGGTAACAAACACAGTTCCAGCATTTAAGGTTGTTTCAACAGTTGCAATACAAGCATGCTGATATTGTGTAAATCGAGTGTCCAGTAGAGCTACACGAGCTACTACAGGAAGTCCTTTTCGTCCATGGTATGATAAGGAGATCCTTATAGCCCCAAAATGTATATGAGTAAATCCTTGTTGTCTCCATTGCAAAGGAAAATCATCTAGGATGTGCAAGGTTATGAATTGTTCCTTTTTTGTGGCAGGGATTGGATGTTGATCAACTTTAGAGGCTTGGATATATTCCTTAACTCCTTTTGGATGATATTGGATCAAAGATTTTATTACCCGAGAAGGAGAAAAAGACTTCTTATTAAAAACAGTATAAGGATTAATAAGAGGGAACGAGGTAGGATTAACCACCTCTGGCTCAATAGATACTTCATAAAGATAATCTAATTTATTGCCATTAATTTTATTTAATGAAAGACCATTTGGAATAGATACAGCAGTTGAACTAGATGAAGCCATACTAAATACACCAAATTCTATTATTTACTTATCACTTTCTTCACACATGATAACAAAGAGACGATGATAAAGTAAATCAATTCTAACTTGTCTACTAACTACAGTATAAGACATAGGATGTAGAAACTCAGCAGCCTCTTTTTGTTCTTTTTCATAAATATCTATAAACATCAAACAGTTTTCTTTAGTAAAATTATCATAGGCACACCAATGATTACCTTCAAAAATACGATCACGTATATGTTCATACCAAGCATAGTAATTATTATGTAAATCTAACCATTGCATATTAGCATAATATTCACTAACAATATTCATGAAAATAAATGAAAGTTTAGAATGGATGATGTTACTGTTTCTCCCCTGGGTATGGCTCTGATACCAAATACCAGAGTGCCTGCTTAGAGTTCATTTCGATGAAATAACCTGCTCCTTGAAAGTATTCCCGAACATAACAACGGCCTCTCTCCTCTTTGGGCCTTCAAACGTTCAAGGGACTGTTATCACAAGAGCAGTTTATAACAAAGCTATGATAGTCTAAGCAACACGCAGCTATTAGGATCTCGGCCTTCTCGGGGAAGAAAACTAAAAGAGTTTAGCCAGACATTTGAGAAAACCACTGAAAAATTTATTGATAGATTTTTGATACAAGACTCGATGATCCTTCCAACTGACAAGGCTCATCCTTTTATAGATTACAAAATGACTCTTCAAGTAGTTGGAGGGAACTTGACTCTTCGGTTCCTTAAAAGGTAATTTTTACAATCTTCAAAGGGCAAACGACCCTTGATTATTTGGATAGCTAATTGACTCTTGTAATAGTAACTTGGCCTTTCATAAAGGATAAGGCTGTTGTTCCAATTGTGGCAAACACATGGGTTATTGTGGGTCCTTGTGTCTTCAAATTGTCCAATCCTCTTACAACTTGATTGTAAGAGGAAAGTAGCGGAATTTCGTATACCGGGGGAGGCAACCTTAAGGCTAGATGTAAGAGGCAATTTAGCCTCATCTGCATTGATTTCGGGTATTCGAGCTAGGAAATTACTGCATGGAGGGGCACAAGGGTTCCGAGCTTTTCTTATAAACACTCCCACTGATAAGTTGAGGGTTGAAGATGTGCCTGTAGTAAGTGAATATCCAGATGTATTTCCTGATGAATTAGTAACTTTATCTCCGGAGAGAGAGATAGATTTTAAGATTGACCTATTACTGGGGACGTCACCTATCTCTAAGACCCCCTATCGAATGGCACCTGCTGAACTCAAAGAGTTGAAGTTGCAGTTGCAAGACCTGTTGGAGCGTGGGTTTATTCGTGAGAGTGGATCTCCTTGAGGGGCTCCTGTATTATTCGTTAAAAAGAAGGATGGAACTTTAAGATTATGTATCGACAATTGGGGACTAAACAATATGACCATTAAGAACAAATACCCACTACCCCATATCGATGAATTGTTTGACCAGTTGCAAGGTGCAGTAGTCTTTTCAAAGTTAGATCTCCGACAGGGGTACTATCAGTTACTAATTAAGAAAGAAGATGTACCCAAAACTGTTTTTAATTCTAGATATAGGCATTTTGAGTTTACGGTCATGCCCTTTGGGTTGACCAATGCCCCTGCCGCTTTTATGGATTTGATGCATCAGATTTTCAAACCCTACCTGGACCGATTTGTTGTCGTGTTTATTGATGACATTTTGGTCTATTCTAAAACCCGTGACGAACATGAGCAGCATTTGAAGTTAGTGTTACAAACCCTGAGAGATCATCAGCTATACACCAAATTTAGTAAGTGTGAATTTTGGCTAGAGACAATCTCTTTCTTGAGACATGTGATTTCAAAAGAAGGTATCACGGTAGACCCCGCGAAAGTAGAGGCAGTGGTTGAATAGAAGAGGCCAGAAAATTCCACTGAAATTCACAGTTTTTTAGGGTTGGCTGGGTACTATAGATGCTTAATTAAAGACTTTTCCAAACTGACCGGCCCTTTAACCGACCTGACGAAGAAAAATGGTCATTTTGTGTGGGATACTAGATGTGAAACCAGTTTTCAGGAATTGAAACGAACTCTGTTTATACCGATGCTTCGAGGGAAGGCTTGGGGTGTGTGTTGATGCAAAACAAGAACGTGATTACTTTTGCCTCTAGGAAACTGAAAATCTATGAACAAAACTATCCTACCCATAACTTGGAGTTAGCTGTTGTGGTCTTTGCTCTGAAAAAATGGAGACATTATCTCTACGGCGTTACCTTTGAGGTTTATTCAGACCATAAGAGTCTTAAGTACCTTTTTTTCCCAAAAAGAGTTGAATATGAGGCAACACCGGTGGATGGAACTCTTAGAAGATTATGACTGCACGATCAACTACCATCCGAGTAAGGCTAATGTAGTAGCTGACGCCCTAAGCTGGAAGGCTCAAGTAGCAGGGTTTATGGTCAAGGAGTGGGAGATGTTAGAAGCAGCTAGTGAGTGGAACCCTAGATTGGGATGCCAAAAAGTAACTTTTGGGAATATTTGGGTAACCTCTACTATTCTTGATCGAATTAAAGAAGCCCAAGAGAGGGATCCGATGGTACAAAAGTGGAAGGAAAAGGTAGAAAAGGGAGCATTACCTGATTTCAATTTGGGTCCTGAAGGGATTTTAAAGTATAGGAACCGAGTAGTGGTGGCCAATGATGAAAACTTAAAAAGAGAAATTTTGGAGGAAGTCCATCGATCGAAATACACGATCCATCCCGATAGTAATAAGATGTACCAAGACTTGCGACGGTTGTACTGGTGGGATAAGATGAAGAGGGAGATTGCTCAATATATCCAAACCTGTCTGATTTGCCAGCAAGTCAAGGTTGAACACCAAAAACCCTCTAGATTGTTACAACCTCTTGAGATACCCGAATGGAAGTGGGAAAATATCACGATGGACTTTGTTTCTGGATTGCCAAAAACTCAAAAAGGACATGATGCCGTTTGGGTGATCGTTGATCAGTTGACCAAATCGCCCCATTTCTTACCTGTGAATGTGAAGTATTCCATGGACAAGCTGGCTCGGTTGTACCTGATGGGGCCGGTGAGTATAGTTTCAGACCGAGATCCTCGTTTTGTACTGAGGTTTTGGCAAAAGTTTCAGGAGAACTTGGGGACCAAAATCAACCTTAGTACCGCTTATCACTCCCAGACGGATGAACAGTCGAAGTGAACAATTCAAACCCTCGAGGATATGTTACGGACTTGTATTCTGGATTTTGGGGGCAATTGGGGCCAACATATGACTTTAGTAGAGTTCGCCTACAATAATAGTTACCATTCATCCATTCAAATGGCACCGTATGAAGCTCTCTAGGGACGAAAGTGTCGTTCGCCTATTTATTGAGATGAAGTAGGGGAAAAGAAAGTTCTAGATCCAACAACCATTCCCTGGATGGAGGATGCACAAGAAAAGGTTAAATTGATCCGTCAAAGACTCCAAACAGCTCAAAGCCGACAAAAGAGCTACACAGATAACCGAAGGAAAGATTTGGAGTTCGAAGTTGGAAACCGTGTTTTCCTTAAGATCACACCACTGCGAAGCGTCACTGTGGGTAGAGGAAAGAAACTTCAACCACGGTTCGTGGGGCCTTACACAATTCTTCAACGAGTTGGGAAAGTAGCGTACCAACTCGAGTTGCCGCCAAGTTTATCTCGAATTCATGACGTCTTCCATGTCTCAATGCTGAAAAAGTACTATCCTGATCCAGCCCATATTGTGCGACCAGAGGAGATTGAGATAGATAAGGCCCTCACCTACGAAGAGAGACCTGTACAATTACTCGATCGAAGGATTAAGGAACTGAGGAATAAACAAATTCCATTAGTGAAGGTTTTGTGGATGAATCATGGAATAGAAGAGGCAACTTGGGAGATGGAGGAAGAGATACAAAAGAAATACACTGAGCTATTTAGTAACCTAGGTGAGCAATTTCGAGGGCGAAATTCTTTAAAGGGGAGAGGGTGTGAGAACCCAGGGAAAAAATTTTATTTAGGTATTATTTTATTCCTGTGCACCCGTTTTCTTTTATTTTCTTTATTATATTACTTTTATCAACATTTTATCAGTAAATATAGTTTTTAAATCATTTTTCTAGTATAAGTTAGTTCGCGAGAAATTAGGAATGTATATTGGACGTGGGACCCGCTAGTGCATTAAGTGAGAGAAATTCGGCCAATTAGGTTAAATTTTGCATAAAGGGATTTAATTACTAGGTGTTAGGAGATAATTAGAGGTTACCTAGATGGATTAACCATGAGGAGACAAGAAAATGACTTCTAGCAACAACAAAGTGCCAAGTGTCCATTTATTATTGGAGTAGACTTGCCTAACTTTCTTTAACTTTACTAAAAGACCAATTTTGACCCAAATCATCTTCATTCTCTATCTCCCTTGGCCGAACCTCTCTAGGAAGAAAAGGAAAGAAAGCTTCAACCTTCCATCTTCTATTCTTGCACAAATCTTGAAAACCAACCGATTACTTCTTGAATTAGTCCACAAAATCGACTTGCTAAGGGAGTTTGAAGGACTTGGTGGAGTTGTTTTGAAAGAAAAACTCCTAAGCTACTACCTTTCTTGAAGAGTTAAGGTATTTTGCTTGGAACTCACTTTTTGTTTCTAATAATGGCCAATTGGTGCCTTATGGTAGCTAATTAGTTGATTTTATGGAAGATTTTATGGATTAGGGTGAAGTTAGCTAATTTTCTGATTTTTGTGAGAATTTTTCTGTTTTCCTATGATGGATATGATTGGGCTTGAATTGATGGTTCTCAATGGTGTTAAATAGCTCTCTTGTGTGTTAATTGCGGAAAATTTCGGCTTGTGCGGAAAATTTCAGATTTAGGGTTTGTAATTGGGGATTTTCTATGGTTGGTTGTTGAGCTTCTAATTGGCTTTGATTAAGGGGTATTGGGACCCTAATGAAGTGTATTGAATGATCTATGAATTGTTTGGGTGCTTGTGGTTGTGTTGGATGAAAAGCTGAAATTTTAGGGGAAATGCTGTCCAAATGTCTAGGGTATTGGATTCTTGTGAGTTGGTTTGAGATTGGATAGAAATGAACGGTTTTAGGGTTTGTTTCTACTTTTAACCCTAAATGTTATGTATTTTTCATTTCCAAGCTATATTTGGTTTTGCCTTAATAGTTCATATTAAAAGGTATTCGACTTGTGTTTGAGTTTTAATTGTACTTTCTTGATTATTATAGGGCGTGCCGGTGATCCGAGGCTCACGTCGGGCGAAAACTTGTGAAATTACTTTGTTTGACTTGGTGAGTGTACTACTCACCTGTTTGTTATTCCGTGGCTTTCTTGCACTTGAAATCTGTGATTGGACTAGTTGTGATTATTGGTTAGGCTAGGTGAGACGAGGGTGTATTTTACCACTCTCGTACTCTCTAGCTTGCTTGACTGTTTACTATATCAATTGGAATACTCTTGATTGTACATGATTTGGTGTCGTTTGGACGTGTATCCAACGACTTTTACTGTTAACTTTCGACTTTTACTGTTAACTCTGAGCTCTACCTCATTGGAAGTGAATTGGCTCGAGCTGGTAAGGACTTGGTCGAGGACATTTGACAAGCCATGGGGACTGTATTTGGGAATCTTTGGGTATGAGACCCTTGATTTCAGTATACTCGAGTATTACCAATTCCGCACTGTTTGGTTCGAGCCCGGTAAGGGGAATGTGAGGTGGACGGAAAATCGGAGTAAAGAGGAGTCTACGGTTATGATTACCCTGTGTACATTGACAGAGAGTCAATGAGATGAGATCAAATATAGCAAGCAAGGAAAAGGGCTCTTGAGAACCATCCGTATCCTTTTATTCCCTATACTTGGGTGTTGTTGATTTACCTACTTGACGAACGTATTTGGATTGAATATTCTTGTGTTTATGTGATCCTGGTATATTTACGTGATGGTACCTCATTGGGCGAAAGCTCACCCCGTTAATTTTGTTTTCCTTACAGGGAACTATCTTTTGGACTTTTGATTTTGAAGAATGAATTGAGTGGAGCTAGTTTAGATATTTCGTATAGCTCCTCAATAGTTGGAAACCCTAACTGTACTTGGATTCAAATACTGCCTTTTGATGTGTAAATATACGAATGTGGCATATGATGTGGGTGTACTCATGTTCATGTGTTATATTTGGTTTGTATATATATCCATTTCAAGGGCTACATGCAATTACTTGTATTCGATTGGGTCTTGGTCGGATAGTGGTGTGGTAGTCACTATTCGCTTTCCGTTTCAATTTTTGTTTTCCGTTTCATGATGGTTGGGTTTGGTTAAGCGCGTCAATAGATTCCGGAATGACTTGAGTTGGTGTTTTACCGTCTTCGTTAGGCAAACAGTCCGCTAACCCTTTTGGTACGCCTTAGGGGAAGGTGGGGCTGTCACAAAATATGACGAACATACTAATAAGTATTCCTTCTTATTTAATGGTCGTCGTTTAGTACTTGTATCACTTACTTATGACCAGCTTTGTATTGATCTAGCATACATGAAAAGTAAGCTTGAGCATTACAGAATGGAGAAAAAGCTAGATGAGGGAATTGAGCTTGAAGTGGTAAAATCCGAGGGAGTTGAAAGCAATGAGATAAAAGGGTCAGCCGTTGAACTAGAAAAAGAGATGGAAAAATCTGACGAGATGGGTGGTAAAAAGGAAGAGAAGAAAGAAAGTGGGCTGATTTTGAGCAAAAATGTGAGGGCCTATTATTTTCCTAACAAACTTACCTTTACTTTGTTCAGTATCTCTTCTTTTGTGCAGATTACACAAAGTCAAGTAGAGCTGGTCATGGCATGTTCCATTCCAAAGTCACTTGGACACTTTGCGAGTTTCCATGGAGTTTGTCTCCTAGGAGCTAAATCTCTCTGGTATCAATCCATAGAACAATGTCCATTCAAACCTGTCCGCGCCATTGGAGGATTCATTCGAGCTCATCATCGTAAAAGGGAAATTCCAGATTCTACTTCTTGTTCTCTACCTATGATTCATTCATTATTTTTGGCTTATTTTGAGCATGCTACTAGTCCTAAATCGCGTCGTTCCTATGTAGATTTTGATGAGAAGTGTAGAGAACCCGCACTAGATTCTCAAGTTAAATCAAGTGGTGGAAGGCACATTGAAGTGTCAAAGGGAGTTTTCACATTGAAGTTAAATCTTGTTCTACACCTTCTTACCATTTAGCTAATGATATCCCAGTGCTTCTTTATCCAATTTCTGGTTCGAACAAGCTAAAACTTATTTCATTTTTGTAGGTAGTAAAGCTGTCCGAAAATTTTCAGCTTTGACCAAAGAGTTGCAACCTGATTTCATGCTTGTTCCAGCTGGATGTTGCAAAGAAGGGTCGAACTATACCACCTTGTACAACCCAATTCAGGGTTTCTCTAGCTTCAATGAGCATCATTGTGAAGATCCTTATCTTGTGCACGTGACTGGTAAGCTATTGCATAATTTTATACCTATGACCACTAACTATGTGATTTATTGTGTAGGTAACACATCATGATAGTCCATGCTCAAAGACTAATTAGAGAGTTTTAGGTCGCAACCTGGAATTTTTGCAAGCCTTATACACGTTCTTTCCTATCTTGGCGCATTCCTTGTTTAAGAGCCTCATGAAGCTGACCAAACGGCATTTAACTTGGCTCGTGACCTATCATTTGTTCCCAACGTGGCTGATCTCCAAGCACACTGTCAATTTGAGGTGTCATACTCCTAACTCTTGTTAGTATCATTCATCTCCATCCAGATTTGAGGACAAATCCTTCTCAAGAGGAGGAGACTGATGTGTGCACGGACCTTGGCCCACGCAATGACCCAGTTCGAGTACCATTGGGCCCAGTCACACGTGCATGGGCTAAGCAATTCAAGGAATCACTCCAAACCCTTGTGCAGAATGTGCAAGACCAACAAGGAGTTCATCGAGACATTGAAGGCTTGGAAGGTGATAACCCAGTGGTCTACACGATGATCCAAGCTCGTGAAGAGCCAAGTGGGCCATGGTTGATTAGGCCTTAATGTTAGGAGTCTTAAGTTTAGATTAGTCCTTTTGTTAGCCATGGATTCGGCCTACCTTTTGTCTAAGGATGGCCGAACTAGGCCTTTTGTTATTGAGTCCATGGACCAGCCCACCTTTTCCAAGGAGTGGCCGACCATCTAGCTTTTCGATATGAGGGTTCAAATATTAGGGTTTCATTAGTCTCGCCTATATAAAGGCTTGCTTTGTAATCATGAAGGTGGACGTTTTATGAATAAAATTGCTTAGTTTTTCAACTTTCTTCCTTGTGAGGATTTCGAGCCTTTACTTGCTCTAGGCAAGGGTGTTTGAGCAATCTTGCGTCTTGTCCTTGATTGTTCTACCACCTATCCATTAGAGTAATCACCTCTATCGGAGTCGTCGTTCTACTGCCTTCTACCAATTCATGTCCTCTGTATTGGTTTTAGGTCCCGCAATCCAAACGTTAGATAACCTCGCTAGATCTTTGGGCAAACGTGCTACGTGTCTCGAAACGAGTTGATCGAGGACCGTATCACCTCCCAAGCTTGGAAAGAGAACTAGAGGGTTAAGATTTCCTGGCGTGTCAAGTGATGCTTCATAGAGAGGCTCGAGCTCTGCTTTCCATGGTCCCTGCGGGTACTGTGTAAAGTCGAATCCCACGGAGGATGTCTGCTGGAAGAAAGGAAGAAAATGTCTACGTTGCAAGAGTGCAGATCATCAAATTGCTAATTGCTTAAGCCTATCTTGAGAAGGAAGTGGGAATCGACAATCAACCAAGACCAACTCTAACCAGCTGAAGGGAGAAGGGACTGGACCGAAATGTCGGCTCGGGTGTATTCCCTAGAGCCACATCAAGTCCCTGACTCGTTTGAAGACGAGGAAGGTAAGATTCTTGTATTCCCCCATTTACCTAAGATTTTGATAGATTCCAGTGGGAAGAAAATTTCGAGGACGAAATTTCTTTAAGGGGGAGAGAGTGTGAGGGCCGTAAAATTTTCCTTATTTTATACCATTTAATTCTATTCCTTTTCATGCATTTTCTTTATTTTATTTTGCTACCTTAATTTTCTAGACATTTTATAAGTGAATATAGTTTTCCAACCATTTTTCTAGTATAAGTTAGTTCGGGTTAATTTGGAAGTGTATTAAGGACGTGGGACCCGCTAGTACGGTAAGTGCGATAAAATTTTGATGACTAGGTTAAGTTTCATATTGAGGGATATTATTTTACAAGGAGCTAGGAGACAATTAGAGGTTAGCTAGATAGCTTAACCATTGGAAGATAAGAGGATTAGGTCAAACCCTAATAGGGCCAAGTGTCATGAAACAAATGGAGGGTGAACTTTGACTTACTATTCATTACCTTTACCAAATACCAAAAACTGACCAAATTCATATCATATTTCTTCATGCTTTGGCCGAACCTCTTAGAGGAAAAGAACAAGAGAAAGCTTTCAACCTCAACTTCATTTCCTTGCTCAATCTTAAGATTTAGCCAACTACTTTGCAAAATACTCCATAAAAGGGTAATCTAAGTAGGTTTGGAGGATTTGGTGGAGTGATTTTTGGAGAAGAAGCTCCAAGCTACTACCTTTCTTGTGGTGTTAAGTTACTTTGTCAAGAAATCTTCTCTTTGTTACTAATAATTGTAAATTAGTAGTTTGTAGTGGCTAAATATGCTATTTTATGGAAGATTTTGTGGTTTGAGGTAGAGTTAGCTAAATTTCAGATTTTATTGGTGATTTTTCTGATTTTATATGATAATTAGTGGTGGCCATGAGTGATAGCTTGATATGGTGTGAAATGAAGCATTTGTGTGTTAATTGTAGTTTGCGAAAAATTTCAGAATTTGTGCGGAAATTCCAGCTTAGGGTTAGTAATCTGCCCTGATTTTACACTGCATGTTCGTCCTTGAAGGAGGCCGAATCAGCCCTTTCCCAAAACGTGAAAATTGTTGGTAATTGAGTTAGCTAGCTACCTATAAAATGTCAGCTTAATCGGAGCACTGTAGCACCTGAAATGACCAAAATACCCTTGACTGCCCATAAGCCCTGTTTCGCGGACAGTTTTCTGTTTTCGTGGAGCTTTCCATTTTTGACCATGAAAATGCATGATTTGGCTTTGGAGGTCTTCATAAGAAATGTAGGTATATGTCTTGGCTTCGAAACGTCATAAGATTCGTTTCAATTCGATAAGTCTAGCTTCAGTTGTGGTTATTGTGCCGAAAGGTGTGTTTTATAATCTGTGATTTGTATATGGTTGATTTGAGATGAATTGGTGTAAATTGTAGGATGGCAAAGTAAGGAAATGTAGGGGACATGCTATCCAAATTTTGGGAATGTGGGATTTCTTTGAGTTTGGTTTGGTTTGGGATATATATAAGAAAGCCTTTTGGGGTTGTTTGAGCCCTAGGTCTCCATGTTACCTTTTCGTTCCCAAAATCATGTTTTGCACCCTTACATTAGTAATTATTTGGTGGGGTTTACGACTTGTAGTCGACCCTTATTTGTGCATTTTATTTACTGGATTTGTGGCTGTGGGAACCATAATTGTTTATCTTGATTATTCTAGGGTTTCTTGGTGATTAAAGCCCTACTTTGGTTGAAACTTTTGAAGTATCCTTGCTTGAACTGGTGAGTGTACCACTCCCCTGAATTATTGTTAAATTGGTTATCTGTACTTGCAAATTGTTATTTGAATGTCTTTATCGACTGTTTCTTTTGTACGAGACGAGGGTGTACTTTATCACACTTGTTCTCTAGCCTGTGTGACTTGTTTCCTGTATATACTTGAATCTGTTCCTTGTGCCTGATATGATGTCGTTTGGAAGTGTATCCAACGACCTTCCTGTTAAACCTGAGCTCAACCTCATGAGGAGTTAATTGAATCAAACCAGCAAGGGCTTGGTTGAGGAAAATTGACAATCCATGGGTGCCTGTTATTGGGAAATCTTTGGCTATTGGAGACTCTAGATTTCCGGTATACTCGAGTATTACCATTCCTGTTCTTGTTTGGCGTTCGGGCCCTGTAAGGGGTATTTTGGTGAACGGGATTTTGGCATAAGAGGGGTCTACGGACATGTGTGTTTCATTAAACGTTGATGGAGGGTCAACGAGGTTGGATCAAGTATTGTAACGGGGATTTGGCTCTTGAGAGCCACCTGTATCCTTTAAATTATGGTGTTCATTCATTTCTCGTATTTGATGTATATATTTGCCCTAAAAGTGATTTCTTATGATTTCTACTGTTTATACTTTTGATACCTCATTGAGCTTTTAGCTCACCCCGTCCCGTTATCCTTATTTTCCTTACAGGGAACCATCTTTTGAAACATCGATGTTTTGAAGAATGAGTTGAGCTAGTTAGACATTCTTTTGTTCTTTTGTATAGCTCCTCGATAGTTGGAAAACCCTAAATGTATTTTGATTTGAATGTTTTCCTTTTGGAGTTGTATATGTACAAACATGTATATATAAAAGTGCTAATCACGTTCATGTGTTATTTTTGGCTTGGAAATGTTCTTTTCCTAGGGTTATATGAAGTCAATTGTTCTTGATTGGGGTTCGGATAAGTTCAGAATTTGAACGAAGAAGGGAAAAATTTGGTGGGAATTTCAGCAGGGGAATCCGGCCGTAAATTCGTCCAGTTCTTGGCTGGATAGCCGGCGGGATTGACAGGGGATTTTTGATTGATTTTGGGTTGGCTACTGCCTCCAATCCGGCCAGGAATCCAGCCGGATATCCGGCTAGAACCCGGCCTGATTGTGACGTGGCAGTCACTATTCATCCTTCAGTTTTGTTTTTCGTTTCCATTTCGTGGTTGTTGAATCATTTAAGCGCGCTAATATATTTTAGAACATTTTAGTTTGTATATAACCGTCTTAGTAGTCCTGGCGAGAACTGGGCAGGTAGTTCACTAACCCCTTTGGTACGCCTTAGGAGGAAGTTGGGCTGTCACACGAACCATATGGAGCACAAAACCTCTTCATTCTTTTCTTGAAGTTGCCTGAACCTTAAGAGGAGCAAAACCAAGCAAGCTAAGTCCATGTTTTCCTTTGATTTCCTTCACCAAATCTTGAGAGATTTCTTTCAATTACCAAAATTTACTTCAATTAACTTTGCATCTAAGGAGCAAAACCAAGCAAGCTAAATCCATGTTTTCCTTTGATTTCCTTCACCAAATCTTGAGAAGTTTCTTTCAATTACCAAAATTTACTTCGATTAACTTTGCATCTAAGGAGATAGTGTGAGAACCCGTAAATTTTCTTATTTCTAGGATTTATTTTATTTTATTGCCCATTTTTCCTATATTTCATTTATTAGAAAAATTTTTCAGATAATTTTTATGAGTAAATATGATTTTTAAACCATTTTTCTAGTATAAGTTAGTTCATGAGATTTTAGAAATGTATACCGGGCGTGGGACCCGCTAGTGCTGTAAGTTCAATAAAATTCGATCGATTAGGTTAAGTTTGGTATACAGGGATTAATTTACTAGGTGTTAAGAGATAATTAGAGGTTACCCAAATGGATTGATGTGGGAGAGACAAGAGGATAGCTTTGAGCTCAAAAGGTGACAAGTGTCACTTTGGGATTTAAAGTTGGACTTTAACCATTTTACCAACTTTACTAAATAACCAAGAAATTGACCAAAATTCACCTTCATCATACATCTCTCTTGGCCGACTCTCTCAAGGAGGAAAAGAAAGAAAACTCTTCAACTCTCTTCAACCAATCTTGCTCAATCTTGCAATTCAACCGTTTAAACTTCAAATTTTTTCATAAAAATCCTTAGCTAGGTGGTATTGAAGTAGTTGGTGAAGTGGTTTGGAAGGAAGAGATGCTAAGTTGTCTCTTTTCTTGAGTTTGCAAGGTAAGTGGCTAAAGAAACCTTCTTTTGTTCTTGATAATGTTCAATTAATGACTTGTGTGAGTTAAAGAGGTGATTTTGTGTAAGATTTCATGACTTTTGGTAGAGATTGGTGAATTTTTATTTTTATTCATGATTTTTCTGTTTTATGTGTTTAATATTAGTTTGCCACGGATGATGGCTTGGGATGGACTAGAATGAAGCTTTGGTGTGTAAATTGTAGCTATTTGCGGAAAATTTCCGCTTTGTACGGAAAATTTCAGATTTAGGGTTTGTAATTGGGGCTTTTCTATGGTTGCTATAGAACACTTGAATTGGCTTTGTTTAAAGGGTATTGTGACTCTAAGAAGTTGTATTGGATGGCCTATGACTTGCAATGGTAATGGTGGTTGTATTTGGGAAACATGAGTGAATGATTGTAGGTTGGAAAATTGAAATTATAAGGGAAAATGCTGTCCAAATTTTAGGTTCATATGCTTTCTTGGAGTTGGGTTGCTTTAAGGGTTAATTGGTTACCTTAGGGTTGTCTAAACCTTTAGCACCAAGTGTACCCTATATTGCTTTCAAGTTATTACGGTTTTACGTTAGTGATATGTGGTTTGGAGTTATGACTCGTAATCGAGTCTCATTGTGTTTTATTGAATGTTTTAGGGCGTGCCGGTGACGCAAGGCATTCGTTGGACGGAAATTTGTGATAACTCTCTTTGTTTGATTGGTGAGTGTACTACTCACATGATTGTTACTTCATGGCTTTGATTTACTTGAAATCTATGACTTGAATGCTTGTGTATACTGTTGAGATTGATTGAGACGAGGGTGTACTTTATCACTCTCGCACTCTATATAATTATGTGACCGTTTACTGTATCAATTGAATGTCACTTGAACATACTTGCGCTGGTGTCATTTGGACGTGTATAAAGCGACCTTTACAATTAACACTGAGCTCAACCCCATTGGTGGTCAATTGAATCGAGCCAGCAAGGGTTTGATCGAGAAAATTGACAAGCCATGGGGACTGTTTATGTGGAATCTTTAAGTATGAGACTCTTGATTCCGGTATACTCGAGTATTACCATTTCTTAACTGATTGGAGTTCGGGCCCGGTAGGGGTGTGAGAGGTGGACAGAAATGGGAGTAAAGTGGAGTCTATGGTATTGGTCACTCTTTGTACATTGATGGAGAGTCAATGAGGTGAGATCAAGTATGGCAAGTGAGAAAAAGGGCTCTTGAGAGCCATCCGTATCTTTTTCCCAAATTTTATTGAAATATGGTATTAGTTAACTCCTTTATTGAATGAATTTGGATTGATTAGCTTTGTGCTTATATGAACTTCATTGTTTGGGTGATGGTACCTCATTGGGCGAAAGCTCACCCTATTACATTTGTTTTTCTTACAGGGATTTGAGTACTTTTTGGGGAAACTGTGACTTTGAAGCCGAGTTGAGCTAGTTTAATATTATTCTTTTGTATAACTCCTTGATGGTGGAAAAACTTATGTGTATTTTGACTCAACATTCCCTTTTGAATTGTTAAAGTTAAGACTATATGTGTATAAACGTGTTTGGGATTGTTCGTATGATATTTTGGTTTGTAAATGTCTTGTTTCAAGGTTTATATGATATGTTGGTGTTTGGTTGGATCTCGGACAGGTTCGGACTTCAAACAACAAGAGGAAAAAAATTTGGCGGGAAAGGTCAGAGGCGAATCCGGCCAGAGCTTGGTCGGATTGCCTTGGAAATTTTTGGATCCGGCCAGTTGCTCTCTGGCTTGAATCCAGCCAGGAATCTGACCGAAAATCTGGCCAGATTCCTACCGGATTGTGACGCGGCTGGCACTGTTCATGTGCGGCGCCGTTCTTTCGTTTTCGTTTCACGAATTTTGAATCGTTTGAGCGCGCTATTAGCTTCCGGAATGTTTTAGTTTGTATTTAACTGCCTCGTTAGTCCTGGCGAGAGTTGGGCAGGCAGTCCGCTAAACCCTTTGGTACGCCTTAGGGGAAAGTGGGGGCTGTCACAGGTGGTATCAGAGCCTAGGTTTGAATTAGTTTGGGCATGTTAGAAATTTCCGACTTGAGGGTTATATTTGATTATGTCCCTTAAGAGTACTTAAGTTTTTCACTTTTGGTGTAGGATGGACGGACGTAGTGGCCCTAGTGGTAGTCCAGCTGGTGAGCGGCCCTGTGGAGTACTTCCGATGATTAAGTATCAGATCCGGCCAAGAGGGGCCACTGTAAGTTGAAGTCCGGCTAACCGCCATCGGCTTGTGAGTGCCGCTATACCTATATGCCTATCCTAATACAGTCGTTTTGGTTGTGGTAGAGGAAAGGAAGGAGTTGGCGAAGGATAATGCTAGGCTCGAAACCGAAGTGAACCAACTAAGGGAAGCCAACAAGAGGCAAGCCGAGCGAATTAAGGAGTTGGAGTATGACGTGGTTGAAGGTCAAGATAGAGTAGATGACCTATGTGCACAACTTGGAGAGGCGCATGAGAGCATGGTTAAGAGGGCTAGAAAAGCGAGGGTTAGAGCCGAATCGATTTTGAACATTTGTGATGACCTGCTTGGGGAGGAGAGCGATGAGGCTACTTGTACGGGAGGCAGGGTTGGAGGTGAACCCGCCCAGTCGGGTGGGTCCACTAGTCCCACGGTGGACTAAGCCTATACTCATAGGCTACTATTTTGGATAATTTTGACTATCGTATATAGAAAGGATAGGTGATACGTTCCTCGATCAACTCGTTTCGAGACATGTAGCATGTTTGCCCAAGGATCTAGCGAGGATGTCCTACGTTTGGATTGCGGGACCTATGATCAAGCGGACGACACGACTTGATTATAGGCGGTAGAACGACGACTCCAATGAAGGTGGCTACTCCAAGGGATAGGTCGGATGAACAATCGTGGACAAGACACAGGATTGCTCAATAACCCTTGCCAAGCAAGTGAAAAGCTCGAAACTCACTCTTAGAGGAAGAATCGAAATAAAGGAAAAACTTTACTGATAAAACTTCTACCCTTAATGCTTACAAGGCAAGCCTTTATATAGGCAAACTAACGAAACCCTAATACTAGTAAAAAGGAAATAAAGGTTCGGCCAGGCCTTGGACAAGGTGGGCCGAATCCATAACTCAACAAGCCGTAATGAATCCAAACAATAACTTGACGACTCAAGACTAAAAAGGCCCAACAGTTGGCCGACTCCCTTTGATTGGAAAAAGGGAAAAATACACGGAACCCCCCTATGGTTTTGCGAAAAGACACGGAACCCCCCTATCGTTTAGAAACATACACATAAACGCCCTAAACTTCATAACTGAAGTGGAAATAGACTTTTTAACCGGTTGAGTTACCGGCTGCAGGTCGAATACCCAAAATACCCTCATTTATAATAGAGAGAGAGAGAATGAACAACTGACTCTTTTCTCGTTCATCCTGTGTAAGAAAAAAAACCCTAAGACAAGGGATTTGTATACTAAATTGTTGCTGAAATATCGTGAATCTGAGCTGAAAAAGCCGTGGGTGCATTCTATTGCGAAGAATGGAGTGACAGATTGGTGGTTGTATCTGATCGTGAAGCTGCATTCGGTTGCGAAGAAGGGAAAGACAGATTGGTGGGGAAATCTGATCGTGAAGCTTGTTCGACATTTCTAGGTAAGAATCAGAACTTATTGTTCAATATTCAGTCCATTTAATGTTTAGGATTTGTAATCCTTTTCCAATTTGTTTATTCCTTTTCTACATTACCCCATATCTGTCATTTTTATAGTTGGTGGCCCATATTTAGGTGATTTATCAGAGAAAATGGGGTTTAAAAATGTAAAGATCTTAACTTTTTTAGCTTTTTTTGAAGAATGTCGGTCTTTTTTGGAGAATGTGGGTCTTTTTTGGAGAATGTGGGTCTTTTTTGGAGTATGTGGTTGATGTCAGGAGGAAATAATATGTGTCGGGTTTGGATTTGACTACAAATCAGATTTCACTTAATAATTTGATTGTTGTTATAACTAATTGTTCTTATAATCTGAAAGTGTGATGTAGCTTAATATAGTTTATTAATCTATATTTGAATTCTAAAAGTGTTGATTAAATAATGTAGGTTGGGGACCATGTCAGATCCTTTTAGGACAGTGGATATCCACATGCACTATGGTGGGCAGTTTATACATCATCCCAATATTAGGTATACAAGTGATTCAGTGAGAGTGTTTCACAATTGCGACCCTGATGAGTTATCAACATTTTCATTATTCAACCTATACTCCAAAATTGAAAAAGAAGCGGCATGTGCAAAATTTTGGTATTCCATTCCAGACCATGATGTGGATGTAGGTGTTATCCCAATAAATGATGATGTGGACATAGAATTGTTGACTACCTGTTATGAAGGGCTTCCTTTTATGCATATATATGTAGAGGCAGGTCAGACGCCTCTCAAAATTATCTCACCAGATGGTAAGCTCTTATTCGAAAGAGTGACGAATGATGGTCCACTTGCTTTACCGTACAATGAAGGTTCTTCAGAGCTAAATTCAGATCTGACTAGAAAAGGTGCTGGAGCTTCACAAAATCCTGTTGATCTGACTGGTTTTGAACCATATATTGGTGATACAAGAGGGCAAGAAAATGATTTAGATGGCCCAACTGCTGTAGAAACTAATGATGGCACACAAAATCCCTTCGAACCAACTAAGAAAAACAGAAGAAAGGGTGGTAAAACTCCATCAAGGAAGAGACAAACTGTGGTGCAACCTGTGAAGAGAGCAGCTAGAAAAACTGTCAGAAAATTATTTCAGCAAACAACCAGAACCTCTGTTGAGACCAATCAAGTCAACAATGAACAACATTGTGACTTTGACAGAACCTCACTTGAGAAGAATCAAGTCAACAATGAACAGCAGCACCACAGTGATGGAAACGAAGAACCTGATCCGGATTGGTTGAGAGAGGGTCTAGAATTTGCAGAAGATGAGGATATCTTTGCAACTGCTGGTTCAACTGTACTTCAAACAAATCAGCAAATTGGTGACTTGAATGAGCAGCAGCAACAACATCAGCAACGACAAGGTGAGGAGTCTACAGCACAACATCAGCAAACTGAAGACTTGAATGAGCAGCAGCAACAACATCAGCAACGACAAGGTGAGGAGTCTACAGCACAGCATCAACAAACTGAAGACTTGAATAAGCAGCAGCAACAATATGAGGAAGCACAGGGTGAGGAGTCCACAGCACAACATCAACATGGAGGAGACCAACCTATTGGCCCTGACAGTGAGGAATGGAATGAACCTGTGACTGCAGATGAAGACTTCCTACATTCTGGTGATGAAAATGGGCCTGACTACTCATATTTCAATGCTTCAGTGGAGTTTAACAAGCCAAATTTTGAATTAAAGGTTGGAAAGAAATTCACTCATTTTACAAAATTTAGAGAAGCACTTGTGGAATGGAACATTAGAGAGGGATACGAAGTTTTATATATCAACAATGACAGTTGGAGGATAACTGCCAAATGTGCAAAAGGATGTTCTTGGAGGATTCATGCAAGCAGAATTAATAGAACTGACACTTTTCAGATCAAAACACTAAAGGGAGAGCACCATTGCGGCAGAGAGTACACTAACAAGCATGCAACCTCAACTTATTTGAGCAGAAAGTTTCAAGAGAAGGTTCGAGATGACCCTAATTGCAGCTTGGATGGCATTATTAATGATGCCAGAAGAAGATTCATGGTTAATATAAGTGGCAAAAAAGCATACAGGACTAAGAGGAAGGCCAGGGAGGCAATCAAAGGTTGTGATATGGAGCAATATGAACGGCTGTGGGATTATGCTGCCACGGTTAGACAGTCAAATCCAGACAGTCATATAGCTATACAAATAGACAGGAGGTCTATTGAGGAAAGGGCAACATTTCAAAGGTTATTCTATGGTTTAGGTGCTCTTAAAAAGGGCTTTCTTGCAGGTTGTAGACCAATCATTGGCCTAGATGGTTGCTTTTTGAAGGGGCCCTTTGGAGGTCAGCTGTTAGCAGCACTTGGAAGGGATGGGAATGACAATATGTTTCCCATAGCCATTGCCATTGTTGAAGCAGAAAACTATAATAGCTGGACTTGGTTTTTGAAGGAACTGATTACTCATATTGGAAGGGGCAATGTAGTGCCTTATACCTTCATTTCTGACAGGCAAAAAGGACTGGTACATGCTATAGAGGAGCTATTTCCTGGTGCAGAACACAGATTTTGCCTTAGGCATCTGTTTGAGAATTTTAAGGCAAAGTTCAAAGACAGTGAACTGAGAGAATTGTTTTGGGCTACTGCATCAGCAACTAATGGTGATGATTTCAAGAGAGCATTGAATGCTTTGGAGATAGCTCAGCCACAAAATGGAGAGAACCTTACTGCTGCTGGTTGGTTAAAAAGGCTGCCATATCACTTGTGGTCTAGAGCACATTATGGAATGGCTGCTAAGACTGATATTTCAGTCAACAATTTGAATGAGAGTTTCAACAACTACATTTTAAAAGCAAGAGACGAGCCAATTGTGACTCTTCTTGAATTTTTCAGAAGAAAGCTAATGCAACGATTGACATTGAAGAGGCAAGGCATGGAGTCATATGGAGGCAGATTGTGTCCAAACATTATTGAGAAGCTAGCCAAAAGTATAGAGAAGAGCAGACATTGTATTGCTATATTTGATGGTATTGAATCATTTGAGGTTGATGGTTTCAACAGAACCTCCGTCGTGAACTTGCAACATAGAAGCTGTTCATGTGGTGCATTCCAGTTGACTGGAATTCCATGTGTGCATGCTATTTCTGCCATTCAAAGCATGCGGATGAAGGTTGAAAACTATGTCGATGAGTGCTATAGTAAAGAGGCATACTTGAGGGCATATGCTTATAGCATTGGAGCTGTTCCATCCAAAGAACACTGGATTGATAGTGGAATGCAGCTGTTAAATCCACCATTTGTGAAGAAACAACCTGGGAGACCTAAAAAACTTAGAAGAAGAGGTCCGGATGAACCGAGAGATCCACAAAGAGCTTCCAAAAAGGGGTTGCCAGTATACTGTAAGAGATGTTTAAAAACTGGCCATAATAGGAGAACTTGTAAGGAACCTCCTCATCCCAAATCCAAGTTGTATAAGGTACATTTAAGTACTTGAATTTTTCTTGGACTATGTACTCTTGATAATTATTCCAGCAATAAATTTTTGACTCTGGTTGCAGGCTCCAGCAAGCAATACCCAGCGAGGGGCAAGAACAGCTTCCACTTCAGCCCCAACCAGATAAGCACCAGTGCATCAAGTATCTCAGCAAAGCAGCACTGCTGCAGTTACTGATAACAACCCCAGTTCTCGATCCAAAAGATTTAAGAAAAATTAGGATCAGGATGCTCTTTTTTGTAATGACATTATTGGCATATTTTGTAATGACATTGTATAATGGATTAACATATTCTGTAAGTGATGCTCTTTTTTGTAATGACATTATTGGCATTATTGCTCTTTTTTGTATTGCTATATATTGGATTGTGGTTATCATATTATGACTATCTAAATTACAGTTGGTTTTGTATTGCTATATATTGGATTGTGGTTATCATATTATCATATTAGATTGTGGTCATGACAGTTGGTTCATGACTAAACAGGTTGTATGATTATTATCTTTCTTTCAGACAGGAATACAAATCATGACAAAATTTGGAATTTTTTCATAAACTAAAATCATTACATTATTTAGTACATCATTATACTGCCACTAACCAAACTACTATTTTCTATAAGCAGCAATAACTAGAGATAAACAACAAATAATAAGAGACAAAATCATTATCACTTTCAACATCCCCACAGTGCCTTCAACCGTGCTCAACTTTGCATGTAGCCCCGACAAAATGTCACCATTGTTCACAGCTAGCATACCTTCATTACTGTTCACTCTTGGAGAGAACCCAGAACTTTCGTCTAATCTTGTTTCTGGACTTTTACTAGTACATTCATTGCCCATTCCATCCCTTCTTAGAGAATTGCACCATGCCCAAAAGGAGCAGGATTGATCTTCACAAATGTAATACAGCCTACCTTTTGAGGGTTTGTTGGACTCCACGATCTTGATTTTTGCTCTTTTCTTGCAGAAGCATCGAGACCATTCATACCTTAGATCTGTCAAACCTCCTCCAAAATTTGCAGAAGTGGACATGACGACTTCGATATACTCAGAAGTAGATTTTCTCCCTTTTTCCTTTCACTCTTTGATAGCTTCAAATATATTCTCCCCTAATATGTAGTGCCTTCTATATAGCAACTGAAGGGTAGATTGGGAATGAAACTCACGATCTTTTCAAAAGAACCTCGCAGACCCATCATCAGTAGTTCGCTCAGCCGGTTATAGGTCTATTTCCACTTCAGTTATGAAGTTTAGGGCGTTTATGTGTATGTTTCTAAACGATAGGGGGGTTCCGTGTCTTTTCGCGAAACCATAGGGGGGTTCCGTGTATTTTTCCCTTGGAAAAACTACAAAGACTAACTAGCGGGCTAGAGGCCAACTAACAACCATCACTTGGCTCCTCGTGGGCTTGGATCAACGTGTAGGTAACTTGATTAACATCCTTCAAGCCTTCAAGGTCTCCATGAAAGCCTTGAGTTAAGGGCGCCATCCGTGTGTAACAGCCTCACTTTCCCCTAAGGCGAACCAAAGGGGTGAGCGGACTGCCTGCCCAGCTCTCGCCAGGACTCGCAATGCAGACTAGAACTATCTATAGCGATCCGGAACTTACAAACGAGCGTAAACAAGTCAAAATGGTAAAATAACCCAAAATAAAAAAATGAAATTCGGAGTCGGCCATGAATAGTAACCGACCCGTCAGAACCCAACCGAAATAGCCAACAAACATTCACATCTGAACTTTAGCATTTACAAATCAAAATGACATATAAAAGTTTTCAAAAGTTAACATATACACACGGTTTGCCAAATCAAAAGAGAAAACGCCCCAAAAGTACACTTAGGGTTTTAATACATGAGCTATACAAAAGATATGTTCAACTAGCTCAATTTGGCATCCATTTGACAAATCCAGACCAAAAGGGTTTATTTTCCTGTAAGAAAAACAAAAGGAACAGAAAGGGGTGAGCTTGCGCTCAATGAGGTACCAAACAGATAGCATTAAAATCATGGCATTTCACATTTAACAAATTAGATACACATGTCAGATGTAAAGCAAAGGAACCAATGATTCAAATCAGAAGGATACGGGTGGCTCTCAGGAGCCAAATTTCCCAGCGCAGTACTTGATCCAAACCGGTTGACTCTCCGTCAACGTATATAGAGCCAACGCGTCCGTAGACCCCTCTTTACACCGAATTCCGTCCACCAAACACCCCTTTACCGGGCCCGCTCACCGTAACCGAACAGAAATGGTAATACTCGAGTATACCCGGAATCAAGGGTCTCAATACCCAAAATCCCCGAACAGACTACCGTGGTTCGTTATCTAATCGTCCAGGCCCTTGCCGGCCCGAGTCGAATAACTTAGCCACAGGATTGAGCTCATAGGTCATAGAAATCCGAACAGATGCAGACACAGATAACAAATTCAGATACAGATACAGGATAGCAGATTCAGATAGCAGATTCAGATGGCAGATTTAGATAGGCACTCAAAATTGGCATATGAACAGATAAAAGAACGAGTGTGATAAAGTACACCCTCGCCTCCATTTTATCAAAACAGTATTTGGCTTCAATAGTCATAAATCAAGTATTCAGATATTCAGATATTTCACATAATGGGTAGCAGGTAGTGGAACACTCACCGGCTCAACTTCAAAAGTTTTCACTTCAGATTGGCCTTAATAGCCAAGAAACCCTAAAATAATCAAAATAAACCAATTGAAGGTTTTACTTCCAGAATCGAGTAAACAGAATGCACATGTGAGGCTCGACTTCTAGTCGTATGCCTCGCCAAATAATTACTAATGCAAGGGTGCAAAACATGATTTTCTTGGAAACAAAAGGTAACATGAAGACTTAGGCGCAAACAACCCAAAAGCCTTTCATTTCCACCAAAAGGCAAATCCAACTTAAAGGAACCAAACAGCCCAGAAAATCGGGCAGCACCTCCCCTAAAATTCTTACTTTTCCAGCCATTAAGGCTTCATTATTTCCTCAAATCAGTCCCAACATTTCACACAAAAGTCATCTCATTTCCTAAAAGCCGTTCACTAGGCTCAAAGTAGTACAAGTACATAAGTTAGCTAAGAAATGACCGGAATAAGAGTAAGCCTTAAGACTTGTAAGCAAGTACAATGAGACTCGATAACGAGTCATAAAGCCATGCCAACCACAACCCCAATAAGGTTTCATATGCATAATTAAGCATAATAACAAACCAGAAAATCAGGAAATGTAACTCATTTGACCCAACAACAAAAACAGTTTTGGCCTCCTAATGCGGTAATGGCACAAAATGCGCTACGCTTATCGGATGAGGGTGTAAGACCCACCATCTCGAAGCTAAAAGACAGGGCTACAACAATGTAGAAGGCCACTCAGTCCAAATCCTAGCACAACTAGGTCAAAAATGCAGAATACCACAACCTGAACCGCAATTGCAGGTTTACAAATCACACAAAACTGTAATCAGTATAACATTGTCTATACAGGTCCAAATGCATTGATTCCAAAGGTATATGGTAGCTAAGACATCCCTCTACATTTCATCAGAAGACACCAACATCCAAATCCAAAGCAATTCCAGTCAAAATGGCCAATTACAAGTGCAGTTTTCGCATTCTGATCAACCCAGAACAGCAACAGTAAAATCGACATATCTCACTCTACACTAATCCAAATGACCTGAAATTTTACAGGCACCTCAAACACATCAATACCTACAACTTTTATGTTTTGAGAAAAGTCCAATTCGGCCTCTAACCCTATGATCCAAAACCGGACAGAATTAGGGGTTATCAAACCCTAACTTTTCACAATTCACTCCAAACCCAAAATTAGTTGCTATTTCACCAATTCACACCCACATGAGTCATTACCCCTCATTATCAACCATCATAGATGACCACAACATCACATTCATATTAAACCAGAAAATTCTTCAAAAAAAATAAAAACTTCACCAAATCACTTCAAATCAAGAAATAAATCCCAAATATCATCACTTTAGCCACTACTAAGCATAACTTAAGCATCATTAGGTGTAGGAGGAAGTTTAGCATCACTTACCAAGAGAGAGAAAGTTGTAGACCACCTTAGCTCTCCAAGAAAACTTCACTAAAGCACTCACTAGCACCAAGTGGTAGGATTTTATGGAGTAGAATCTAATCTAGGCAATTGTTTTTGGAAGATTGAACCAAATGGAAGCTAAAATGGTGAAGTATTTCTTTCTTCTTTGCCCAAGGGAGAGCCGGCCATGGAGGAGAAAGAAAATGGTGAATTTTGGTGATTTTTGAAGATATTTAACAACTTGGTCAAAATGTCAAAAAGCATGAATAGTTGTCATAAGTCCTAGCCAATGTAGTGATGACACTTGTCACCTCTTAAATGCAATCTTATCTTTCTTTTCCTCCCACATCAATCATTTCACACACTCTATTTATCTCTTAACGCCCGATAAATTTTACACAGTATCCGAAACTTAACCTTATTGGCCGAATTTTTCCGAACTTTTCGCACTAGTGGGTCCCACGTCCATAATCTCTCCGTAATTTTTCAAAAACTCTCCAATACGAGAAAAATCATCTAAAAACTATAATTACTCATAAAATTCACCAGGAAAATTTTTCTAAGCCAGAAAATGCAGAAAACATGCAATTAAAGGGGAAAAACCCTAGGAAAAAATATTAGGAAAAATACGGGTTCTCACACCGTGCACACATCAGTCCCTTCCACTTGAGAAGGATTTGTCCTCAAATCTGGATGGAAATGGATGATACTACAAGAGTTGGTAGTATGAATGCTAGATCTAATGCCACCACATATTGGCCCTCTTAGACTGAATGATACTTGCATACGTTATGATTACTATGATTTGGTGCTCATGTCTCTTGGTTAGTTTGAAAATGCTCATAACCAGCCAAAAAAAACTCATGGCTTTACTCCAATGGCTCCTCTTGTTCGTATTATTCCCCTCCTCTTGTAAGCAATTTGCCCACAAATTGAAGCACAAATGGTAACAAGACGAGTAACATGCCTTTGACTCAATCTTGTTATGATGGCTACAGATGTCATCCAATGCAAAACCCACATGTTAAGTTGGAAAATAACCCTTGTCGAACCTTGAATCTCACAAACCATCTTCAATGTATGCTCAACTTGATCGTTTGCGGTTATGAGGTAAGGGTCCTCAAAGTGGTGTGAAGCGTATCCCATGAAATCGACCTCCGACTCTAACACACTTGCAAGGCATCAAGGCGGATTTGGTGATGTTGGAGCTTCATGTGGACTAAGAGCAAGACGAAAGTAATAATGGTCATTGAGGTACTTAAAGAACTCTTGGTACATAACCATCCCCAAAATGTGGAGTGTTCCCTTCAAGATGAGCTCGAATCAACTCCCCTTTGGTATGGACTGATTTGAGTTGACATTGTTCCATGAATATCTTGGTTCACCACCCCTCTCTCTATCGCTCTCTCCCTCGGCATACAATCAATCGGCACAATAAAATTCTGAAGTTAATTCAAAAACTAGAAAGTCTTAAGATCTTCCCTCTCCTTACCATGAGGAACGAGTGAATGAAAGCATAAATACGGGCTCTCATGGATTAGTCGTCATGAAGCCCTCTTGATAATCTTTGTCTTTCGTGATCTTCTCCCACATAGGGATGCTATTCTTGCAAATGCTTACTGCCCAACAACATCTTTTCAAAGCAAACGGAGCTCACCGAGAATCCAGTTGGATACCAACGGGGTTTAACTCTTGGGATACCAACTCCATGAATGGATACAATTGATTTTGGAATGGAACACACCAAGATCAGCTCAACTTGCCTTTGCTTGATCTGTATAAAAGAAGAAACACTAAATAAAGCAAAGGTAAGTTCGTTAAGAAAATAATAGGCCTTCACCGGGTTCCTCAAGATCAGCCCATTTTCTCTCTTTTCTTCCTTTTTACCACCCATCTTATCAGATTTTTCCATCTCTTTTTCTAGTTCAACAGCTGACCCTTTCATCTCATTGCTTTCAACTTTCTCGGGTTTTACCTTGTCAGGCACAATTCCCTCATCTAGCTTTTTCTCCATTCTATAACGCTCAAGTTCATTTTTCATGTATGCTAGATCAATACAAAGCTGGTCATAAGTAAGTGATACTAGTCCAAAACGACGACCATTAAATAAGAAGGAATACTTATTAGTATGTCCGTCATATTGAACTTCTCGCCTTGACATCCATGCTTTGCCCAACAACACATGTGTCACTTGACTTGGGACTACATCACACAACACCTCATCCACATATTTGCCGATTTGAATAGGTACAAATGTGTGCTTAGTAACCCAAACATCACCATGAGTGCTCCTCAACTTGTACGGTTGAAGATGATCAATGGTTGGAAGATTTAATTTCTCAACCACGATGGCACTTGCAAGGTTGACTTCACAACTCCTTTCAATGGCCAAGCTACAGATTTTGTCTTTGACACCACAATGAGTATAAAACCAACCAAGGAACTGAGATTTGACGATGTCCAATTGCTCATCTACACCATGTAATACCACTTCTTTGACTCCCTTAGGATCAGGAAGACAATGTTGTGAGCTAGCTTTTATGTGTCTTGTACTCGCCATGAATGTATGAGGGAACCTGCAAAAAGTTAGCAAAGAAACCAAAGATATTGCCTTTCACGCTCCCTTACGTGTATCCACTTGCACTCGTGTATATGGATGTCACTCTAATGCTCTCACGACACTTCTCAAGTCACAGATTGTTCCCCTTGAAGAAATGGAATTCCTCAATGAGTTTTCAATCAACTTCTCTCCGAGTACTCCAAGATGGCAACGTTTAAGTGGACAGATTTGATGGCAACGCTAGTGTGAATGGAATCTCAATGAAAACTTAGCTTCCTAAAATGTAGGAGTGTGTTCCTAAAATGTAGGAGAGAATATAGGAGAGTGTTTGTAGGAGAGAATGTAGGAGAGTGTTCCTAAAATGTAGGAGAGAGTGTAGGAGAGTGTCGAAGTGAGAAAAGAGTTATCCAAGTGCTTTACTTAGTCTCCTAATTGACTTTGGAAAATTTAGTAAACAACTTGGATGAAGCAAGCAATACTTGGACAAATTTGAAACAAAGAAACCCTAGCGCAAATGAAACCCTAGCCGCAAGTAGACATCCTAGCCGCAAGTAGAAACCCTAGCTACCACCACTAGTGATTTTCTTGTGGCTTAGGCGATGACTAACGAACCAAACAAACTTGGAGGCTCAACCAGAATTTTTTTCACATTCCAATTGTACACAAGCTACGACTGATTGGACACAAACAACGAGCAAGACTATGGCGGGCTTGATGACAACTTCCAACCAAACAACAAGATACGACTTGCGGACAGATTTGTTCCACAATACAAGGCGCACTATGGACAGAAATTTAAGCCAATGTCATCACACTTTGGTCAGGTTCCACGGCAATAATTGGACACCAAAGACGGACAGAATTCAACGATGCACCATGCGAATCATGATCTGAACACAACTACGGACAACAACTCGACGCAACAAGAACATAAACGACGAACAGAATTCGAGCCAAACGATTCAAACACAAGAAAAAAGTTGTGGATAGGAATTATCAACAAACTAGACACAAACACAAAGGAGATAACACACCAACAGATTTTGTGTTTGGATGAACAGTAACATGAACAGTGTTGGTGAACAGTAATGATGAACAGTGTCGGTGAACAGTACGATGAATAGTGACTTTTATTATTTTTTTCCAATAAGGCAGCGGAAATAACTCAAACCCTAAACGACACAACTACAAAAAACAAGGATATAACGAAAGATACCTCCACCTAAGCTCTGAAGCCAACTGATACGTTCCTCGATCAACTCGTTTCGAGACACGTAGCACGTTTGCTCAAGGATCTAGCGAGGATGTCCTACATTTGGATTGCGGGACCTATGATCAAGCGGACGACACGACTTGATTGTAGGCGGTAGAACGACGACTCCAATGAAGATGGTTACTCCAAGGGATAGGTCGGATGAACAATCATGGACAAGACGCAGGATTGCTCAATAACCCTTGCCAAGCAAGTGAAAAGCTCGAAACTCACTTTTAGAGGAAGAATCGAAATAAAGGAAAAATTTTATTGATAAAACTTCTACCCTTAATACTTACAAGGCAAGTCTTTGTATAGGCAAACTAACGAAACCCTAATGCTAGTAAAAAGGAAATAAAGGTTCGGCCAGGCCTTGGACAAGGTGGGCCGAATCCATGACTCAACAAGTCGTAACGAATCCAAACAATAACTTGACGACTCAAGACTAAAAAGGCCCAACAGTTGGCCGACACCCTTTAATTGGAAAAACTACAAAGACTAACTAGCGGGCTAGAGCCCTAACTAACAACCATCACTTGGCTCTTCATGGGCTTGGATCAACGTGTAGGTAACTTGATTAACATCCTTCAAGCCTTCAAGGTCTCTATGAAAGCCTTGAGTCAAGGCCGCCATCCGTGCACACATCAGTCCCCTCCACTTGAGAAGGATTTGTCCTCAAATCTGGATAGAAATGGATGATACTACAATAGTTGGTGGTAGTATGAATGCCAGATCTAATGCCACCACATATTGGCTCTCTTAGACTGAATGATACTTGCATACGTCATGATTACTATGATTTGGTGCTCATGTCTCTTGGTTAGTTTGAAAATGCTCATAACCAGCCAAGAAAAACTCATGGCTTTACTCTAATGGCTCCACTTGTTCGTATTATTCCCCTCCTCTTGAAAGCAATTTGCCCACAAATTGAAGCACGAGTGGTAACAAGACGAGTTACATGCCTTCGACTCAATCTTGTTATGATGGCTACAGATGTCATCCAAAGCAAAACCCACATGTTAAGTTGGAAAATAACCCTTGTTGAACCTTGAATCTCACAAACTATCTTCAATGTATGCTCAACTTGATCGTTTGTGGTCATGAGGTAAGGGTCCTCAAAGTGGTGTGAAGTGTATCTCATGAAATCGAACTCTAGCTCGAACATACGTGCAAGGCACCAAGGCGGATTTGGTGATGTTGGAGCTTCATGTGGACTAAGAGCAAGACGAAAGTCATAATGGTCATTGAGGTACTTGTTCTTTAAACGAACCCTTGGTACAAAACCATCCCCAAAATGTGGAGTGTTCCCTTCAAGATGAACTCGAATCAACTCCCCTTTGGTATGGACTGATTTGAGTTGACATTGTTCCATGAATGGATACCAACGGAGTTCAACTCTTGGGGTGCCAACTCCATGGAGGCTTGCAAAGTCTACAATTGATTTTGGAATGGAACACACCAAGATCAGCTCAACTTGCCTTTGCTTGATCTGTATAAAAGAAGAAACACTAAATAAAGCAAAGGTAAGTTCGTTAGGAAAATAATAGACCTTCACCGGGTTCCTCAAGATCAGCCCACTTTCTCTCTTTTCTTTCTTTCTACCACCCATCTTATCAGATTTTTCCATCTCTTTTTCTAGTTCAACAGCTGACCCTTTCATCTCATTGCTTTCAACTCTCTCGGGTTTAACCTCGTCAGGCACAATTCCCTCATCTAGCTTTTTCTCCATTCTATAACGCTCAAGTTCATTTTTCATGTATGCTAGATCAATACAAAGCTGGTCATAAGTAAGTGATACTAGTCCAAAACGACGACCATTAAATAAGAAGGAATACTTATTAGTATGTCCGTCATATTGAACTTCTCGCCTTGACATCCATGCTTTGCCCAACAACACATGTGTCACTTGACTTGGGACTACATCACACAACACGTCATCGACATATTTGCCGATTTGAATAGGTACAAGTGTGTGCTTAGTAACCCAAACATCACCATGAGTGCTCATCAACTTGTACGGTTGAAGATGATCAATGGTTGGAAGATTTAATTTCTCAACCATGATGGCACTTGCAAGGTTGACTTCACAACTCCCTTCAATGGCCAAGCTACAGATTTTATCTTTGACACCACAACGAGTATAAAACCAACCAAGGAACTGAGATTTGACGATGTCCAATTGCTCATCTACACCACGTAATACCACTTCTTTGACTCCTTTAGGATCAGGAAGACAATGTTGTGAGCTAGCTTTTATGCATCTTGTGCTCGCCATGAATGGAGGGAACCTGCAAAAAGTTAGCAACGAAACCGAAGATATTGCCTTTCACGCTCCCTTACGTGTATCCACTTGCACTCGTGTATATGGATGTCACTCTAATGCTCTCACGACACTTCTCAAGTCACAGATTGTTCCCCTTGAAGAAATGGAATTCCTCAATGAGTTTTCAATCAACTTCTCTCCGAGTACTCCAAGATGGCAACGTTTAAGTGGACAGATTTCATGGATGCACTAGTGTGAATGGAATCTCAATGAAAACTTAGCTTCCTAAAATGTAGGAGTGTGTTCCTAAAATGTAGGAGAGTGTTCCTAAAATATAGAAGAGAGTGTAGGAGAGTGTTCCTAAAATGTAGGAGAGTGTCCAAGTGAGAAAAGAGTCATCCAAGTGCTTTACTTAGTCTCCTAATTGACTTTGGAAAATTTAGTAAACAACTTGGATGAAGCTAGCAATACTTGGATAGAGTTGAAACAAAGAAACCCTAGTGCAAATGAAACCCTAGCCACAAGTAGAAACCCTAGCTACCACCACTAGTGATTTTCTTGTGGCTTAGGCGATGACTAACGAACCAAACAGAATTTTTTTTCACATTCCAATTGTACACAAGTTGTGACTGATTGGAGACAAACAACGAGCAAGACTATGGCGGGCTTGATGACAACTTCCAACCAAACAACAAGACACGACTTGCGGACAGATTTGTTCCACAATACAAGGCGCACTATGGACAGAAATTTAAGCCAAATGTCATCACACTTTGGTCAGGTTCCACGGCAATAATTGGACACCAAAGACGGACAGAATTCAACGATGCACCATGTGAATCAAGATTTTAACACAACTACGGACAACAACTCGACGTAACAAGAACATAAACGACGAACAGAATTGGAGCCAAACGATTCAAACGCAAGAAAAAAGTTATGGATAGGAATTATCAACAAACTAGACACAAACACAAAGGAGATAACACACCAACAAATTTTGTGTTCGGATGAACAGTGTTGGTGAACAGTAACGATGAACAGTGTCGGTGAACAATAACTATGAACAGTGATTTTTCTTTTTTTTTTTTAAAAAAAATAAGGTAGCGAAAATAACTCAAACCCTAAACAACGCAACTACGGAAAACAAGGATATAACGAAAGATACCTCCACCTAAGTTCTGAAGCCAACTGATACGTTCCTCGATCAACTCGTTTCGAGACACGTAGCACGTTTGCTCAAGGATCTAGCGAGGATGTCCTACATTTGGATTGCGGGACCTATGATCAAGCGGACGACACGACGACTCCAATGCTGATGGCTATACCAAGGGATAGGTCGGATGAACAATCATGGACAAGACGCAGGATTGCTCAATAACCCTTGCCAAACAAGTGAAAAGCTCGAAACTCACTTTTAGAGGAAGAATCGAAATAAAGGAAAAATTTTATTGATAAAACTTCTACCCTTAATACTTACAAGGCAAGTCTTTATATAGGCAAACTAACGAAACCCTAATGCTAGTAAAAAGGAAATAAAGGTTCGGCCAGGCCTTGGACAAGGTGGGCCGAATCCATGACTCAACAAGTCGTAACGAATCCAACCAATAACTTGACGACTCAAGACTAAAAAGGCCCAACAGTTGGCCGACACCCTTTAATTGGAAAAACTACAAAGACTAACCAGCGGGCTAGAGCTCTAACTAACAACCATCACTTGGCTCTTCATGGGCTTGGATCAACGTGTAGGTAACTTGATTAACATCCTTCAAGCCTTCAAGGTCTCTATGAAAGCCTTGAGTCAAGGCCGCCATCCGTGCACACATCAGTCCCCTCCACTTGAGAAGGATTTGTCCTCAAATCTGGATAGAAATGGATGATACTACAATAGTTGGTGGTAGTATGAATGCCAGATCTAATGCCACCACATATTGGCTCTCTTAGACTGAATGATACTTGCATACGTCATGATTACTATGATTTGGTGCTCATGTGATACGAACCAAGAGACACCAGTGCGAACTATTCGAGTTCCCCTAGGACCCGTAACTCGAGCACGAGCTAACAAGATGAGGAAGGAACTCCAAGGACTTGTTCATGAGATACAAGGCCAAGAAATTGTCCCCAAGGTCATTGAGGGGCTTGAGCATGAAGGAATGAAAGTCATCCATGTAGTGCACGCCAAAGAGAACCATGTGTTACCCTTCTCTAGTCACATTTGCTGTTTTAGTTAAGTCATTGTAATAAGGGCTTAATGGTCCATAGCGTTGCTTTATTTACCTAAGCGATAATCTCATAAGGTTATTTACCTAAGCAATGACCTCATAAGGTTGTTTACCTAAGGGATGACCTCATAAGTTTTGGTCAAACCCACAATTCTTAGTCTTATGGAATAGTCAAGCCTACAATTGTTAGTCTTAGTTAAGACCACAACTCTAGACCAGTTCCACATTTAGTTGTTCATCTCTATGTAAGGCTATAAATAGCCCACACTTCCAATGGTTTAGGCATTCAATCAATAAATCAGATTTTGAGAGTTTTCTTGGTTTCTCCAAGGCTTCTTGAATACCTTAGAATTTCTCTAGGTGTTCGTGACTTATCAATCTAGAATCGCACTAGGTTGTGGCGTCTTCTACCATTATACCAAGGTTCGTTAACCACGTGATTAACGGGTTGAGGTCATCCGCTTCAAACTTGGTGTCCTCTTGTCGATCCTGAAGCTAATCTTTTACGGGTTTCGTCACAAGGTTGGCGACGTTCGTATCAGTTGGTAATCAGAGCTAATTAAGAGGTATCACGTTATATCCTTTTATTTATTTCCTTTTCGAGTCAAGTTGTCGAAAATTCTGTTTTCGTGTTCTAAGTTGCTATCCGCAATTTCCAGATTTGTTACTTCGTGTTCTTGCGTTATTTTTCCAGATTTGTTACGTCATAAACTTGTGTCTAGTTGTTGTTAATTGCTGTGGTTAGCCTTGTTTGGTCCAGCCTTTCTTTTTGTGTCTTATTCTTGATTCTTTGTTTGAGTCTTGTTTCTATCCTGTTATATCCATTCAATTCCAATCTTTTGTTCTATTTGATCATTCGAGGTTACTGTTCATCCGAAAAAAAAATCAGTTTGTAGCAAGGGTTTTAGAGTCCTATCTAGTTATTACCTTGTGTTCTTGTTTACATACAAAAAAAAAAAAAAAAAAAAATAGCTGGCTAACCTTACAAAAATTCCTGGAAATCTGTCTTGATCAAAACTTGGGTTTTTTGAAGTTCCTGATTGTTTAAAACCACAATCTTGAAGTTCTTGGAACTTTAGTTGGGATTCTTGAAGCCAACCAAAATCTGTCTTGATCAAATCGTGAAATCTGGGATTGTTTAGGGAGGAAATCATCTTCAATTTTGTGTTTCTTGAATTCTGGGAATTAACATCTTGAATTCTTGAAAGAATCTTGAAGTTTCTGGGTTTTGGGAACCAAATCTTGGTAAACAACAAGGCTGCAAATTTTCAGCTGCCAAAATCCTTGTCTTCACCACAACAATCTTCTTTCTTGACTAAGAACATTTTAGCCACGAAATTTGGCTCTTCTTGGCTGATTAGAAAATAAAAACAAAGGAAGAAGAAGAATATTCAGCCTATTCAAGTCAAATTTCCCAACCTATTCAAGTCAAATTTTCCAACCTGTTCAAGTCAAATTTTCCACCCTTGTTCCCAAAAACAACCAAATCAGTTCCAATCTTGAACTTGACCATAGAATTTATGGGAACCAGCAAATAGGAAGACTAATCCTTGTTTCCAAAGGATTAAAGAAGAAAAGTCAGCCTTGGGTTTCCAAAACAGTCCTACCACAACACAAATTCATCTTCCATTCGGATTCCATCTTTGCAACCATTGGGGAATTTCTGTCCAATCATTAATTCTGGAATTTTTCGTGCATCATTAGGTTAGTTTTAAGTGTCATTCTGAATCCTCTAAGTGTCCATTTATCTACCAAAACACTGCCCAGAAATGCAGCAACCAGCAGCTCAAAATTCCAGTTTTGGGTAGAGTTTATGTCTAGGATCCTTAAAATTCAACTTTGAGTCATTCATTGAGTCGTGGTCAGTCCCTTCATCTTTTGTTCTTTTTTCGTTCAAAGTGCTACAATCTTATGACCCTGGTTGGTAAGTCGATCCACACTAGAAGGAGTTCTAACTTCTTCGAGGAGTTGACCGAGGAGCCTTGAAAATACCTTGGTGAGTTCTTAGAGTGTTCAAACACGAGAGCGAGAGTAAACACGTGAGGAAGTGTGCGAGATAAACTTTGCTTCTTTCCATTATTATTTTTTTTTACCCTACCATGGCTAACGAGGGGGGAGCAAGCTCCCAAGCTTTTGATCTTAAACTTTTCACAGAAGCAATCAAAGGCGAATTGGGACGCATGATGGACCAAAAACTTGAACTGATGCACCAACGCATTGACAGCTTAGAGTTGTCTCATGGAAGCTCCAAAGGCAGCCGTGGAAAGGCTTATGCACATGAGTCTAGCGACTCTAACTCAGACAACAACTATGAGCATAAGCAAAGTAGGTCCAAGCGTGATGCTAGGCCTTCAAATGACCACATTCCGGGTATAAAGATGAAAATTCCGCCCTTCCAAGGACGATCAGACCCTGATGCCTACTTAGAGTGGGAGAAGCGGATTGAACTTGTTTTCGACTGCAATACTTACTCGGAAGAGCAAAAGGTCAAGTTGGCCGTGGTCGAATTCACCGACTACGCCGTTGTGTGGTGGGATCAACTCTCCACTAGTCGAAGAAGGAGTCGTGAACCTACCATACAAACTTGGACGGAGCTAAGACGACTAATGAGGAAGCGTTTCGTACCAAGTCACTACTACCGTGACTTGTACCAAAAGCTTCAAAGCCTCAACCAAGGAGTACGAAGTGTCGAGGACTATCACAAAGAAATGGAAATACTCATGCTACGGGCAGACATCATGGAGGATCGAGAAGCAACAATGGCACGCTTCTTGAACGGACTAAGGCCCGAAATCGCTGACCAAGTAGAGTTACACCACTATGTGGAACTTAGGGATTTGGTGGAAAAGGCCATCAAGATTGAAAGAAGGATTAAGAGGAGGGGTTCGACTCGGAGTTACTCCAACTTTTCACCCTCTTATCTCCGAACTACACCACCAAAGAAAGAGGATAAAGGGCCGAGTAATTCCATCCCTTCAAGACCAAGGCCGGATATGACTAAGTGGGAGTCTACGGCAACACCAAAGACTGCCATTGAGTCGAGCATGGGGCGAAATCGAGATACTAGATGCTTCAAATGCCAAGGCCGAGGGCATATTGCTAGCCAATGCCCGAACCAACGCACTATGATCATCTTACCCAATGGTGAGTTTTTCACCGATGATGAGGATGAGAAGGAGGAGTTGCCATCCCTTGAAGAAGAAGAGGAAGCATTACCCGTCGATGAACGAGTTGGACTCGTTGTCAGACGAGCCTTAGCAACCCAAGTGAAAGCTGCCGACCATGCACAAAGGGAGAACATTTTCTACACCCGTTGCTATATCAAAGGCAAGGTATGTAGTTTGATCATAGATGGAGGTAGTTGTGCTAACGTCGCTAGTGCCTTGATGGTGGAGAAACTAGCACTACCCACTCTACGACATCCAACACCTTATCGTTTGCAATGGTTGAATGATAGTGGGGATGTTCGTGTGACCAAGCAAGTCCAAGTACCTTTCCGAATTGGAAAGTATGAGGACGTGGTGTTATGCGACGTGGTCCCTATGCAAGCATGTCGAGGTCATATCTGTCTGGGTTTTTTAGGATCCGAGCTCGGATCCATATTTCTCTGCACTTTACTGCAGAAACTGCAATTTTATTTTTTTTCCGGCCAAATCCAAAATACACATTGGACAAACCTGTTATCAATTCTAACCTCCCACGCACATGCAATATACCTTAAACACAATATCCATCCTTTCAAAACACAACAAACACATTTACATTGAAAATCAAGGGGTGAGGTTCTTTGATCATTTTTGCATTTTTATATCAAAATGGCATTTTTGAGCATTAAATACACATCAAATGAATCCATGAACCTTTATAACCATGGTATCACCAAAACTCACTTGAATTGCACAATGTATGTATAGGCATAGAAATTTTAAGCACTTAAAACGCGATTTGGTAAGAAAAACTCCCTGCCAACATGTTCTTCAAGTGCACCTCCAAGATGGATGATAAAACTCCCTTATCTCCTACAAACAAGTGAAATACATCTAATTAATCCATTAAATCACACCAAAATGTAAGAAACACAAAAAAAAAACAAATACACTATTATTATTGGGTTGCCTCCCAACAAGCGCTTTTGTTTATAGTCGTTGGCTCGGCTCTCCTATAATTTCTTCAACTCTCCATTGCATTTTCTAAGGAGTAAATTACTCCTTTAGGAACCTGTTCTCCGGCCAAATACAACTTCAATCTTTGGCCATTTACTTTGAATGGGGCACCATTTTCACCCTTTATTTCCACTGCTCCATATGGGAACATGCTAACCACTTCAAATGGCCCGGACCATCGAGATTTAAGCTTCCCAGGGAATAATTTTAGCCTTGAGTTAAATAGTAACACCTTTTGCCCTTCTTCAAAGTGTTTAGGAAGAATGTGCTTATCATGCCAAAATTTCACCCTTTCTTTATAAATCTTGGCATTCTCATATGAGATTAGCCGCGATTCCTCCAATTCACTTAACTCAAGCATTCTCTTCTCACCTGCAGATTTAAAATCAAAATTAATAGCCTTAACAGCCCAATAAGCTTTATGTTCTATTTCTACAGGTAAATGACATGCTTTCCCATAAACCAGCTTATATGGAGACATTCCCAATGGAGTTTTAAATGCCGTTCTATATGCCCATAAAGCGTCTTCAAGCTTATTTGACCAATCTTTCCTCGAGCGGTTAACCGTTTTCTCTAAAATGAGCTTAATTTCCCGGTTGGCCAACTCCGTTTGGCCATTGGCTTGAGGATGATAAGGGAGTGACTTTTTATGCCTGCATCCATATTTAAGCAACAAAGTGTCAATGATTTTATTGCAAAAATGCTTACCTTCATCGCTTATTATTGCCTTTGGGGACTCCGAATCTGCAAAATATGTTCCGCTTAAGGAACTTAAATACAACTTTAGCATCATTAGTTTGTGAAGGAATGGCCTCCACCCATTTGGAAACATAATCGACTGCTAAGAGAATGTACTTATTATTATATGAACTCGGAAATGGTCCCATAAAATCAATACCCCATACATCAAATAACTCAACTTCCAAGAACGTAGTCAGGGGCATTTCATTTTTTCGAGATATATTTCCAGTTCTTTGGCATGCATCACAATTTTTAACATATTCCCTAGCATCTCGGTACATAGTTGGCCAATAAAATCCTGATTGCCATACCTTTGCCACCGTTTTTGAAGTACTGAAATGACCACCTGTTTCAAGGTTATGACAATGATATAAAACATTATGTACCTCATCTTCAGGAATACATCTACGTATCATACCATCAGCACAATGTCTGTATAGCAATGGTTCCTCCCAAAAGTAACTTTTGACGTCATGTAAGAATTTCTTCTTTTGATGATAATTAAACCCCTTTTGAATCTCTCCACTGACCAAGTAGTTAGCAAAATCTGCATACCATGGAGAATTTCTAAGTGCTAGGACAAACTCATCCGGAAAATTCTCTTGAATTGGAACCTGATCTTTGATTGGGATATATTCCAAACGTGATAAATGATCTGCAACTAGATTCTCCGATCCCTTTTTGTCTTTTATCTCCACATCAAATTCCTGCAATAAAAGAATCCACCGAATTAGTCTAGGTTTTGCATCCTTCTTATGCAGCAAATATTTAAGAGCTGAATGGTCCGTATATATAATGACTTTAGATCCTACTAAATAGGATCTAAATTTGTCCAAAGAAAATATCACTGCCAATAGCTCTTTTTCTGTCGTTGCATAATTGAGTTGTGCCTCATTTAGCAACTTGCTAGCATAGTAAATGACGTGCAATCGTCCTTCTTTCTTTTGTCCCAAAACTGCTCCAACTGCATAATCACTTGCATCACACATCAATTCAAATGGTATTGACCAATCGGGTGAAGTTATAATTGGGGCCGAAATCAATTCCTTCTTCAACCTTTCAAATGCAACCAAACAATTGTCATTAAATTGAAAAGGAGTATCTTTACATAATAAATCACATAATGGCTTTACTATTTTAGAAAAATCTTTAATAAAACGTCTATAAAAGCCAGCATGTCCTAAAAAACTCCTTATCCCCTTGACATTGCTTGGGGGTGGCAATTTTTCGATGACTTCTATTTTGGCTTGATCCACCTCAATTCCCTTGGAGGAAATCTTATGTCCTAAGACAATTCATTCTTTTACCATAAAATGACATTTCTCCCAATTCAGTACAAGATTTGTTTCCTCGCATCTCTGCAAAATCAATTCCAAATTATGAAGACACTGATCAAAAGATGAACCATACACAGAAAAATCATCCATAAATATCTCCATAATTTTCTCAATATAATCAGAAAAAATAGCCATCATGCATCGTTGAAAAGTTGCAGGAGCATTGCATAAACCAAATGGCATTCTTCTAAAGGCAAAAGTGCCATAAGGACATGTAAATGTGGTCTTTTCTTGATCCTCTGGAGCTATAGCTATTTGATTATATCCTGAAAAACCATCAAGAAAACAGTAAAATTCATATCCAGCTATTCGCATGTGATGGCCAACCCTAACCCCAATATTGTTTATTTTAATTTCTGATGGACCCAAATTGATAAATACACAAAATTCACTATGTAACGTGAGTAACGTCACTCCATATGAATAAAGACAATTCATGTTCATTAAAAAAAAGATAAAATTTGTTAAAGAGAGAGAGAGTGAGAGACAGACCATAACAATAAAATAATTTGAATTTGTTAAAAAAAAGATAAAATTTATTAGAAGAGGGAGGTTCTTTATTGTTAGTTGTTGAACTTGGACAAGCATGAATAATTCATGGAAACAATATAAAAAGCATTCATATTTTTTAGTTAATACTAATTTTGAAAAAACTAATATATTCCATTTTATCATGAACAAATATTTTGTTTCTTGTAATGTTAATGATAAAATATTTGAATTTGTTAAAAAAAAGATAAAATTTATTAGAAGAGAGAGGTTCTGTCGGGCTTTTTTTATCAATGCAAGTTTAATTCCGATTTTACACCCGTTGGACTGCAAGTATACAGGTCGCAATTATAGTACAAGATGTGTATCTGGTCGATCCCACGAGGAGCAATTTAAACAATTACTAAACCCTTGTTCTCTCTATTATTTAGACTTACAATTAATTTGAGCAGAGAAAGTCTAATGCTGTAATCTACAAATCTGAGATACAAATCTAGTTTAACAAATGCTGAATGCAAATAGAGAAATTTCACTTAAGGAAGATTCTAGGGATGTAGATTCCACTTATGGCATAAACTACACAAATGAATGGATTTACTTGTTGCTATTATTCTTGCTTAACCAGAGATTTATTTCCAAGATTACCAAGTCTCATTTTCATGATGAAATGGCCTAGAGCAATATAGATTTCCCTATTTTCATGGTGAAATACTACTACTACTCCGTTTTATTTCATGAAATGCTCAATAATCCACCTAAGTGTATCTCTATTTTCATGAACATACAACTCAAGCTCTACTCATGTGTTTCAATTGTTATTACCAATTCTCATTGAATAATAACACTATAAACATGCTATTGGTGATCAATCAATAACAAGTGATAACAGCTACACAAGTAGACAAATTAATACAAGATATAACAAATGTAAATCACATTCAATTAGTATTATTTAGCCATAAGTTTCATCTACTCCCTAGATGAAGGAGTTTAGCTACTCATGAATGATTTAACAATCAAACTCACAAGTTTATTAATGCAAAACATCATAAAGTACAAGTATAAGAAAGATAAAAGAAAGCTTAGCCAATTGAAGGTGAAGCTCTCCAATTCCTGCTATGCTCTCGCACAATATGATTACAAGTGAAACTCTCTAAAAAATGCTTCTCCAAGTACTCCTATCTAGAGAGAAAAAAATGTTACAAAATAGAAAACTAGCTACGTATGGTAATGCCAGGCTTCTCCCCTGTGTTTCTGCATAAAAGGTGGTAGAAATTCCATTCCTCTCACTTCATAATTTCCTCCACTCAGATTTTGTAAAAAGAAGTCAAAGATATGATGTTTCCTTTTGTCCACACTCATTTGGTCTTCTCTTTTATTGCAGAAGCATGTGCCACCGATTTCTGTCCCTCAAAATAGCTGGAAAAGTTGTGATAAAGGTAAAGAAAAACGGTTGTGCCACTTGCTGAAGAGAGAGACAGATCCGAGCCACGGATCCGAGGGCTGAAGAATGGATCCGAGCTCGGATTATAGGATCCGAGGACTTCCCATGATGGATCCGAGGTCGGATCGTCCTGACCTCGGATACACTCCGCCAGAAGTACAGACGAGGGGTCGGATCCCTCTTGTACACACGGATCCGAGCTCGGATCCGTGTTGAGCATTTTTCCAGTTTTTTCACTTCTTCCCTTTTTCTACATTTTTGCTCCCAATTTCTTGTGTACTTTGTCCTCTGGAAGACCCTGACATTTCTTTCAACTTGTGCATGAATTTCATACATCAATTACCTTCACAATTTCACAAAATTAACGCATTAATCCACTCATTTATCAATTTCTTAACCCTTAAACAATATTTAAGCAATTATCACCAAAAGAGTTCAAATATGGCTTTAATCTTCTCAAAACATACCAAAAATTCATGCCAAATTCGTACAAAATGTGCGTTAAATATTCACTTATCAGGTTCTTTTTTGTTAGTTGCTGAACATGGACAAGCATGAATAATTCATGGAAACAATATAAAAAGCATTCGTATTTTTTAGTTAATATTAATTTTAGAAAAACTAATATATTCCATTTTTTCATGAACAAATATTTTGTTTCTTGTAATGTTAATGATATAGTCTCTCTCTCTCTCTCTCTCTCTCTCTCTCTCTCTCTCTCTCTCTCTCTCCTCTTCATTTATTATTTTTAATGAACACGAATTATTGTTTGTTCATTTGGAGTGACTTTACTTAGTAGATTTTAATTGTTACATCATAAATTCATTAATGCTACTAGAAATAAAATATTTATTTGTGATAAAATAGAACATACTAATGTTCTAAAAAGAATGTTAAATTAAAAAGTAAGAATAATTTGATATCATTTTCATGAATTATTCATGCTTGCCCAAGTTCAACAACTAATCAAAACAAAATGAAAACAGAAAAACAAGTGGCCTAAATTGAACCTGGCCCTGGTCATTCTACTTTTAAACAACATTTATATTATTTTCCTTGTAATTGAGTAAATCTATTGAAATATTACTATATTCACATACTGTCTATCGAAAGACAATAAACAAACTCTCTCTCTCTCTCTCTCTCTCTCTCCCTCTCTGTGTGTTAATTGTTCGACATATTTCTTAAATTAAAAGGAATTGCAATTTGCAAGTGAAGCTGATGTTAAACAAAATTTTATTTTTTTTCTTAATTTTATCTAATTTTGTTGTATGATTAGTATTCTCCATATACTTCTTGTAATTTTTATAGTATTTCTTAAATATTTAAAAAAAATTAAAATATGTGAGATTTACATTCCATGTGTCGGAGCTTTAGACCCTCCCGAATGGACACAAAAATAGTCTTGACCAATGCCTTTGCCATGGACAATGCTTTAGTAACGATAGTTATGGTAACGAAACAATTTTTACCTGATATAACAGGTTGTTGCACATTTAGCGACCATTTGATTACTAGCTAGATCATCCGCCTAAATAGGATAACACTTAAAAATAAGAAAGTAAGTTTCCCATCTAAAATAGTAAGTTAACAGTAAAAAATTAGTAACTTTTATATCTCAAAAGGTAAATTAGAATAAATATTAAACTTACTTTTTAAATAAATAAATTACTACTTTATATCCCAAACTCACTTTTTAGAGAGTAAGTTTAGTCCAAGTAATAATAATCTTTTACACATAGATAGTAATTCTTTCTGATAACATGGTAAATTTGATTAATTATCAAAACTTACTGATTTATGGGACAAATGTACTATTTTACTTTAAAACTTATCTCAAACTAGTACTAGAAAGTTTATTTGAAATAATGATAAGATGTTTTATTAAAGATTAATACTTAGTATCTTAGTTAATTAGTAAGTACTCGTAATATACCTACATAACACATGATTATAGGTATAATTTAAAAAAAAAATTGTATTTATATATTTTAAAATACTTTGAAAAATAGTTTGACTTTTCACATAACCTTGTAAAATATGTAATAAAATTTTGTCGTATTATACGTTTTTAATCATTTTCAATTTTTAAAAAGTTTGAAAGTTTGGATAACAATAACAACAAATCTTCCTAGTTATATATAGAATATCACTTGTTTATATATCACAATTTTTATAATTTAACACCTATGAATATAATAAGATGATAAAGTTTTCATAAATTTACATTTGGGACACAAGAAATAATAAGAGTTAAAGCCCAAACAAAATGAGAAATAATATAACGATAAAAATGACAAAATTAGTAGAACAATTAATATAAGAAAATCAGTATGATCTGGACTTTTTTCCTTGGGAGATTGTTCATAAAAATGTGATCCAACAATTAAATGAAAATCACATGCATGTATATATCTATCGTATAATTTAAATTAAATTCAGTTCACGTATAAAACGGTCCTAAAATAATTAGCACACTATGATACAATGTTATTTTAACAACAAATTTTTTTTTACTAAAAGTCTCAAATATCCATGACATACATATATGAGGGATATTTTACCATATTTGTATCTCACATCTAATCATTAAAGTTAATTTGAGGAAGAATATTTTTGATAATAGAATTATTTTGAATTTAGTTAACAAGTTGAGATTTTTTAAACAATAAAAGCGAAATATTTTGGGAACTTAGTTGTTTATTTTCCCATAATTAAAAATTGCTATATTTTAGCAATTTTTGCCATTGACTTTTCATTTCTAGACTATTTTTATCACTGTAAAATTAGTTTTATTAACAATAATTGAAGTTCCATTAATCCGAGGATTGGCATTCTATTGCTATTATTTTAAATGTAAATATTTAACCTAAAATAATAGTTACTTGAAAAAAAGGAAATAGGTGCTCAATTGATTGTGGTGTAAAATATTAGTATACTATTAACTGGAGCTTGAAATGGAATGAAATTTATTTAGCATTTTACTGCTAACGACTTTGACACCATTTAATGGTTAAAAAAAAAATAAAAGGGACGTAGAGATTGAGATTGGTTCCTTGGTGTGAAAAAGGAGAGTTCCTCTAAAGTAACGCTGCGTCAAATTCTGGATGCACATGAAATTAGAAATGTGATAGCTTTGCAATTCATTCTCATTCGTTATGAATTTCTTCGATTCTATATAGAATCGCAATTTTTTTTGTTCGACTCGAAAATATTCTCTTTTTGTCATACTGATGGCTTTTGCTCTTAAGATTATCTGCATGTTGGTGGTTAGTAATATTGATGAGGTTAGAGGTCATCGAAAATGTTACCAATTTCAAGAGAAATTATGTATTGTAAAAATGGTTTAATAATTTTCTACTAAACATAACTACCGCATACAAAAGGAAAAGGTATTTGATTTTATTTTTCTTTGATTAGAAGAACTTGTACTAGTAATAAAGGAAATAGTGATAGTGGTGTGCATTTCAAATTAACAATCAATGTACATCCCTAAAGTCGGTTTTCGGGGATATTAGGCAGGCTCGCCCCACGTCTATGGTATTTGCCTCTATTTGGCATTCCCGCATTCTTGTGAAAGTTTCATTTTTCATGTTGAGATTACTTCTGGGAAGGATTCCGATACCAAATCAGTTATGCAAACTGGGTTTCCATTTACCTTCCAAATGCTTTTGTTATTCTGCGGCATGTGAGGAGTCTATTGAACATTTATTTTCCAATGGCCACATAGCGACGGTAATATGGAATTATTTTGGAGGTCTATGTGGATTGAAATTTTCAGGATCTTTCTTACGAGCTCGCATAGTAGGTTGGTGGTTGCGATCACATGACTATGAGCTACGATGGTTTATTGACCGCATTCTTCCAAGTGTAGTTTGCTGGCAGATTTGGAAGGCGAGTAATAAAGCAATGTTTGAGGGTATCCAGATGCGATCGTCGGCCATTTGCCAAGCCATCTTCGCGGAAATCCAGACTATGGTGGGAATACATTTCAAAAAGGTTATTCGACTGCAATCATTTTGTTAGTTGTATGATTGGACGATTCCTTCTGCTGGGAGACAAAAGAGACAGGAAGGTATATACTTAATACGGATGGCTGTGCTAAAGGTAATCCAGGAGTGGGTGGAGGTGGTGGTGTTCTTCGGGATTCAACTGGTTTACTAATGATTGCCTTCTCGGCCTACTTGGGAGAAACTACAAGTCTCCGCGCAGAGGCTCGATCTCTTCTAATTGGCCTTCAAATATGTATACATAAGGGCTTCGAAGACATATGTGTACAATCGGATTCATTGGTTTTAATTGGGATCATTCAGCGTCGTACTCAGTGTCCGTGGCAAATTCGAAGAGAAGTTAACCAGATTTGGAAGCTAGTAGAAGATCCTGCTAGATTTTCACACTGCTATCGGGAAGCTAATACAGTTGCTGATGCTTTGTCTAATGTGGGTATATCTCATCCATAGCAACAAATCAAGGTTTACGATACCTTTAGTATGTTCCCAAGACTGGCTCGTGGAGCAATCTGTTTGGACAGATTAGGAATGCCTTCAATTCAGAAAATAACGAATATGTAAGAGGAATATTTTGTATTCAATCCCATGAATAAATAAAAATATATTATTAAAAAAAAATCAATGTACACATGATTACAGTAATTTTTTAGTCAATTAGACTAATATATGCCATAAAGTAGTAAGATTTAGTTATTTGTGAATTAATAATTTTAGTAGTTTACATAACATTCACCTATAAAAAATTATGATTATTATAAAAATGATATTTTATAATAATTTACATACCATTTGCCAATAAAAAAAGGAGTTTGATAGAAATAATATGCATACAAATCCATAATGTAAATGATACAAAGTATATTTGACAGTCACGAAACTTAACAAATGGGTAAATTTACTATACTCTTCAAAGATTGTGCTAGGTTAATACAACTTTAATATTTATACTTGTGACCCAGAATATAAATTTATTAAAACTTTTACCATTTTATTAAATTCATAGGTATTAATATATGAAAATTGTGATGTATAAGTAAGTGCTATTTTATATGCTACTCGAAAGATTTGTTGTTATTGTAATACAACTTTAACTTTTATACTTGTAACCCAGAAAATAAATTTATTAAAACTTTACCATTTTATTATATTCATAGGTATTAATATATGGAAATTGTGATGTATAGATAAGTGCAATTCTATACATAACTTGAAAGATTTGTTGTTATTGTCATCCAAACTTTCTAACCTTGCACAAATTAAAAAATAATTCAGAATTTATAATATGACAAATTATTCTTACATATTTTATAAGGTCATGTGCAAAAAAACTAGTTTTCATAGTATATTTAAAATGTTTAAAACATATAACATTTATAAATGATACGTACAATTATGTATCATACATTTACATTACGAGTAATTACTAACTATAATACTAAGTTTTAATCATTAATAAAAAAATCTTAGCATTATTTCAAATAAACTTCCTAATACTTGTTTCATATAAGTTTTTTAAGTAAAATAGTAAATTTATACCACAAACTAGTAAGTTTTGACCATTAACCAAATTTACTATTCTATCAACAAGATTTACTATTAATCTATAAAAATTTACTATTACTTGAACTAAACTTACTCTCCAAAAAGTAAGTTTCGGATATAGAGTAGTAATTTATTTCAAAAAAAAATAAGTTCCATATTTTTTCCAATTTACTTTTTGAGACATAAAAGTTACTAATTAATCAAGTTAAATTACTATTTTTTATGTGAAACTTACTAACCAAATTTTTAGGTATTATCTTATTTAGATAACCAGTCCAACAGGTAATTAAATGATGGCTAAAAGTATTTTTATCTGTTATATCAGGTAAAAATAGTTTCGTTATCAGAATGATTGTTACTTTAGACTTTTCCCTTTGCCTTTTCGAACAATGGCGTGCATTACCTCTTTGAAAGTCTTCAAATGTTTGGTTTGTTGGCAAACTAAACCAAGTAATTAAGTTCTAAGAGTTTAATTTATTGCAGTCAGGTTTCCACTATTTTTTTTTTATAGTAGAAGAGGGGTTGGATTTGAGAATTAGGGAGGAGTTAATTGGATTTGTATCCAAAACTTCAAATTTTTAGGTCTCAACCTTAGGTACTAAACTAAAGCTTCTACCAAATTTACAAAATCTCCTATGAGGTTTTTTATAGTATCACTGGACAACCTCAAATTTTAAACTTTCTTTTTTGGAAAAAATAAAATAAAATATTTTAAGTTTTTGTAATATTTGTTAATCCATTTCAAAATATAGTATTGAAAAACTCATTTTTAGAGAGAATATAATCTCATTCCAAAATTTTTCTTTTCTTGTGGTCTCTTAGGGTGCATTTGATAAAACTGAAGTCTGAAGTCTGAAATCTGAAATCTGAATCCATTAAATTATTGAATTGTTAAATATTAAATCTAATACATTTAAGTGCATATCACATTCAGTGATAAGTGAATAACTTATCACATAATTTTGGGAGCAAGTTTTGTTTAGGAAATTCAATGCCACTTAATTAATTTAGATGTTTAATCTTTGGTTATCAAACGATCTAAATATGTTAAAATCTGAATCCATTAAGTATAAGTGCTGAATTGAATCATCAATCAGGGGTGATTTATAAAATTGTCCCTTTTGTATTTACTGGTTGGTGATTTTTTTGGCAATTTCTTATCATAATGGTTTTTTATTTTATAAATCAAGTTAGCCGTAAATAGAGGACTTCTTAACATAGTCTGCAAAAAATTCTGAGAGTCCTTGGAGACCATTCTTGGGTCTTATCGTTGTGAGACTTTTTTCCTTTTTTTTTTTGAGATTTTAATGCTATTATTGTGAGTTGTTGATTATTCTTTCTCTCCCATATATACTTTGTGCGAGACTGCTATCCCTTCAATACTGTAGTCCTGCTCGTAAATATCCTTATACTATATAAGAATGAGTTTGGGTCAAAGAATGACTTTGAATTTCAACCGCAAGAGTAGGGGTATTTTGGGATTGTGAGGTTGTTTTGAGTGTAGTTATAGTATTGGGTACTACTTTAGATAGCATGTGTATTATTGTGTTTACTGAAATGTCCTTGTATTCTAAAAGATGCAATGATTATTTGTTCAAAGGTTTGGGTAGTTTGGGAATGTGAGATTATTTGGTCATCTTTTCTACAATGGGTACAACCCATAATAGCTTTTTTATTGGTGTAATTATTTAAATGTCCTTGCATAGACATTCATTTTGATTTGTATCAATTATTACTGTTACTTTGCTATTATAATTTGAAGAACTTCAAACTTCATTTCATCTCAATTAAAGCAAGGACAATGTGGTTTATTAAGGAATTTATGATTGAACATTAGTTTCAACTTCAATTCTTCAAATGTCTGCCCCTTCACATTCTTCCGTTATGTTCCTTTCATCTTCCGATAAATACTTATTTGTTTTGCCATTGTACTTTAGATTTCAATATGGTTCTCTAGTGAAATTATTCTTGGTAGTTCAACTTGAGGTGAGGTTTCATTCTTTTTTTTTAATGGTATAATTTGCTTTGTAAAATCGTAATTTCTATTGTTAGCTAAATGTTTTCATTCCAAAATTGGATACTCTGTTAGTACAATTTAATGTTAAAATTATTGTTTCCCCACAAAGTTGGTTGTTCTATACAATTAAAATGATGTGGTTTTGTTGGAATAAGTTTGGAGATACAAAACTTTCTCTTTTGGTCTACTTACATGGTGGAGGCTTTTTTATCAAATCTGCCTTCTTTCCTACATATCACGCGCACTTTAATGTAGTAGTTGCAGAAACTGGTGTTGTAGCAGTTTCAATTAACTCTCAGCTCACCCCTGAGTATCCTTTGCCTATTGCTTATGAAGATTCTTAGATTGCAGTCAAATGGGTTGCCCCTCATTCAAATGGCGAGGGTCCTGAGGTATGGCTTAGGGATTATGCTAGCTTTGATAGGGTGTTTTTTGGTGGGGATAGTGCTGGTGGCAATTTAACACATAACATGGCATCAAGGGTTTGGCTGGAGATACTAGACGGCTTGATATGATTTTTCTCAATTGTCCTTATTTTTGGGGGGAGTTAATTAAATTACAGGTAAAGGCCTATGTTAAGGGCATTTGGCATTATATTCACCCAAAATCTACGGGGGTTGATGATCCATTGCTGAATCCTCGGATGGAACCAAACCTTTTGAGGCTAAGCTTTGTCGTTGCAAAAAAAGTTGGCTACTTTCATCAACAAGAATGTTGTGTAGATGCATCTTTAAATGGATAATCACTTTGTTTATTGCCATTAATCATTTGGGTATCTGTTTAAAGTTCATTTAGTCTTGTTAATGAAAAGCTCATATACAAGTATTTGTTTCAAAATATATGAACTGAGCAAGATAGCATGCATAATTTCCTTCTTCATCTTCCAGTATACATTAGATATTTTGTTACTTCATATTGTTACTCAATGTGCGTGAGTTTTTTGATATTCGCTTGAACTACCGTAAAATCTTCTTTAACCACAAGCACCAAACACCTGTGCGATGTGCGGACATTCCCCTCCTAGTACTACATATAATAAGAACTCTACTCTACAAATTTGAGTTCTACTAATACGTGTCACATATACTAAATAAACTATCAATTTGTTTCATATGTTTATTTAACCTATTTTATGTTTTGATATTTAACCATCAATTCTATCTTTAAAAAATTTAAATATTCAACACTGAAAACTGGAAAGCTGTACATGAATAATTGCTCAAAAGAATATTTTCTCAACAGATAATATTTAAATTCATGCTCGTATTTCACAAAATTCGCGTTTAAAAAACTTGTTTTTATTTTAATGTAAATTACGCTAACCCCCCTCTAATTTCTACAAAAGTTAGGAACCTCCCTTCTTAATTTCAAAACAACAAAGACTTTCCTTATCGTTAATTTCTATCTACATTGCATCTATGGTAGATTTGACACTACAATTTTACCCTTATCTTTCTTATTCATGTTCTTCGTATTAAGCAAAAGAAAATTATTAAGAAAAAATTTTTAATTCTCTCCCAAAAGGAAGTAAAAGTAAAAAAAGAGAATTTCATTGATGAAAATTGAGGACCTAATACTTGTAATTTTTTTAATTTTTTTATTTTCACCGATCAAAATAAAAGAGGTAGGCATGTACATTTATTCCTACAATAAAAGTTATATAAAAATAATGGTGTTTCCAACTGTATATTTATCAAATTCTTTAATATTATGAAATCCCAACTTATATACACTTGAACATGAGATAACAGAACTATGACATCAAATAAGTTGCAAAGCTGAGTTAGAAAAAAGTATTCTAAATATACGTTTAAAAATATAAGCACTTAATCTAGCAATGAAAATAGTTGATGGGGGCTAACTTTTATGGCATACATATAATTAAGTGTCATCAACTTTTTTACAACCATAAATTTTGACGAAAAGAAAAACTAGCTCACCCTTTTTCTTATTTTTTTTTGAAATATCTACTTATGTCATTATAAGGACATATTGGGGACATTGAAATGAATTTATGGCAAAATTGATTATTTTCTGTCCCTTAATTGAGGCTAGGGGAGGTTTTTGATGTTATCAAACAAACAAGAAGGGAGGTTACTGTTATTATTAAATCAAGAAGGAAGGCTTTTGATTTTTACAAGAACTGGAAGGGAGCTTAGTGCAATTTACCCTTTATTTTGTACTGCATTCAGATGGTTTGCAAATTTACCCGTGCAAATTTTATTCTTATCCACCACGTAAATATGTAAAAAAAAAACAATAAGAAAACAAAACTGCCAAATAGCATCCAAGACATTTTACACTAAATACACATCTTTTCAATGCTTTTCCACTTTCCAATGTTTATTGCGAGTTTGAATCTAAGCAAATATATTGCAGTTCTGCCTCTAAACAATTTCAAAAGAATATAACTGACACTATAGTTTTGTAAAAAAAAGCTAAAACTAAAATGAGGAGAACTAAGCTACTGCTACTGCTATGGGACTTCGGACATTGTGGATGCTATTAGCATCATTCCAAGTGTACCATCCAAACTGGAACATATATGTGGTGAACTTTCACCAGCATCCTCCGTATCCTCTGCTTTTATTGAAATACTGAAACTTTTCTTCTCACCATACCTGTTAAAATACAAAATCGGTTTAGAAATGTGGACCGAGATGCCAACTGGAGGCTTCACTGAAGAAAAGTAGACACTTTTGCTACTGCTGCCAACACATGCCACTGTTCTCTTTATAACCACCGTTCCATTGAGTTTTGGAACAGCAACTGATGGGTAATTGAGGTTGTGTGGTGGAGGTGGATTCTTGGGGCAACTGAAGTTGAGTTTTAAATTCTTGAGATTGTATCCAATACTGCATAGGTGTAGAAGATAGTCTTTCATATGAAGCATCATAAACAAGTCCAGGATCTGCTGCCTTAGATGGCCTAAAGTGACCTGATCCGTATAGGAAGGGATTTGCTTCATTTCCAGATGCATCAGTTACTGGCTTACCCACGTTGTTCAATACTCCAGCTGCAAGTTCAGAATGTTGAAACATTAGACATGTATTGAATTTTTCTTTTCCCAAATCATATGTAATATTGTCGAATTCATAACATTTTTACAAAACATAAAGGTTTGGAAGTTTTGAACTTCTAATGGATATGAAAAGTGTCAGGTTGATCAATGCAGAGGCCCTTCCTGGGCCTGGACACGTGGCAGCCGAGGGTGACCCGAGTTGGGCTTGGAACCCGGGCCCATGGGGAACCAGCCCAGGACACGCGGCGGCTAGGGTTCCGCGGGGCTCCAGAGAGCTATCCCGCAGAGGGCGGGGAGAATCCCCCTCAGCGCGGGACTGGGAGCTATCCAGGGCAAGTTCCGAAACGTACGGAGGTCGGACTCCTCGGTAGGTATAAACAGTAACGCACAATGACTGCGCAAGGGACACTCACTGATTTCCGGACAATCACTCTCGACCGTTTACTTCCCGTGAACCTCACTCACCGGAAAATTAACTTGACCGTCGGAGTGCCCTCGGGGACGACCTTGGGGCCCCTGTCAGTTCACTCTCCTGTTTATCTTTCAGGCTTAGGACGCGCTCTTTCCATCATCAATCCGAGCTCATCAGGTCAGTTCGGTCCGGGGAAGTTCCGTGCTTCTTCAGTTGGCGCCGTCTGTGGGAACGAAGGTACGAGTATTTGCGTTGATGGCGAGAACGCGTTCCAAGCGAACCGTGGATAACACTGATCCCGGAGCCGATGAGGGGTCCCGGCGAATGGAGACCGAGGCGGCCCGAGGCGCCGGGGGCTCGGCCCTTTCAGGGGAACGGAGACAGCAGATCTATCAGTTTGTAACCGAGAACCTCCCCATGCTGGAAGACATAATCCGGCAGACGAAGGAGGGGGGTGAGGCCGGGGGTGCGCAGACCTCTAAGGCGAAAGGGAAGGAGAGGGAGTCGCCCCCCATTCCCTCGGAGGACGAGTCACGAGACCAGCCCCCCAGGAGGAAACGACCGCGGACTCCTCCCAGGCCGCGTGCCTCGGTGATCGGGGACAGTGAGAGATATTCTCGTGACCGGTCCGCTGGGGGCCGACCGAGGAATCCCTCCTCGTGGAAGCTTACGCGGAACGAGTCGGAGCGCTCCCCCGCCCGATCTATCAAGAGCCGGCCGCGAGACCCTCCCCAATGGCAGCCCGTCCAGAACGAGCAGCAGATCCTGCGTCCACAACTATACGAGGACAACTACGTAGCCTCGCCCTTCACCCGAGAGATAGAGGACTACCCGTTACCTTGGAGGTTTAAAATCCCGAACATCGAACTGTACGATGGTTCGACTGACCCGAAAGACCACATCTCGTTCTTCCTGACGCACATGCGTCTACAAACCGCCGCGGATGCACTCTGTTGCAAGACCTTCCCCATGTTTCTGAAGAGTAAGGCCCGGCTCTGGTTCCAGGGCCTGGCACCGGGGTCTATCCGGAGTTTCACCGAATTGGCCAAACAGTTCACCGCCCAATTCGTCTCCTCGAAAACTTACTCGAAAAACGCGGCTCACCAAGCAGAAGCCGAACAAGTCCCTGAAGAATTTCATGACTCGCTTCAACACTGAGAGCCTGCAGATCCGGGACAAGGATGAGAAAGTAGTGATAGCCGCCTTCATGAACGAGCTAAGGGTGGAGGAGCTCTACTATAAGCTTGCCGAACAGCCCCCCAAAAATCTGGAAGAGCTCCTGACCCGGGCTCACGCCGCCGCCAATGCGGAGGAGGCCGCCCGCCTGAAGAGAGAGTCAGATCGAGAGCTCGGAAATCGGAGAGGACGGGAAAACCCTCCTGAAACCAAGGACGGCCAGGCCAGAAAGAACGTCTTCGATCGCCTCTCCAAGGATAAAGCCCCCGCTCAACCGCCACTCCCGAAAAAAGGGTATACCCCCCAGACTCGACCCAGGGCACAGATCCTGGCCGTAATGGAGGCAGAGGGTCTAGGAGGACGGCCGCCCAAGATGGGGACGCCCCGGAATAAAAGGAACCAGGACCGGTACTGTGCCTTCCATCGAGATGTAGGGCATGATACGGAGGGATGCTGGGCCTTGCGGAAGGAGATTGAAGACCTGATCCAGCGCGATTTCTTGGGGCGGTTTGTGCAGCCAGGTCGGTTTGACCAGGAGCCGGGACGTACCTACCGCGGAGAGAGGGGCGAAGGCTACCGCCGCGACCGATCTGAGCGGCGTGACGCAGCTCTAGATCACTGCCCCGACCAGGGCACTCAGAACTTGGCGGGGGTGATAAACACCATAGTCGGGGGTCCCACGGGGGGAGACAGCCATACAGCCCGGAAGAACAGGCGACCTCCCCCAGACGGAGATGATTCGCTGAAGCGTCTGCGCATGGACGAGAAGATCACCTTCGGACCAAGGGACGCGGTTCCCTTGGCATCCGGAAATCATGAGGCCATCGTAATAGACATCGTCACCAATAATTACCGGGTGAAGAAAGTGTACGTCGATCAGGGAAGTGCAGTGGACATCCTGTTCTACAGGGTATTCAAGGAGCTCGGCCTGAAAAATGGACAGCTAACCCCTGTTCGGACACCTCTAGTAGGCTTTACCGGACCACCCATCAATCCGGAGGGGATGATCACCCTGATGGTCACAGTAGGTCAGGCACCCAGATGCCGGACCATCCCCGTCAACTTTGTGGTGGTCAAGCAGCCATCCCCGTACAACATATTCGTAGGTCGGCCCGCTTTGAATGCCCTCCGAGCGATTCCCTCATCGCTCCACTTTAGCGTCAAATTCCCCACCCCGAGAGGAGTTGCCGAGATGAATGGAGATTCGGAGGTGGCCCGAGTTTGTTACTTAGCCATGCTCCGGGGACACGAGAAGGTGGTCGCTCAGGCGACCAGTTTGGAGCCTTACATCCCGGGGGAGGAGGATCGGCAACTGGGCACTCAGGACGAGATCGAGGAGTTCCCATTGAAGGAGGACAGGCCTGACCAGGTAATCCGTATCGGTGCGTCGCTACCGCCCAAAGAGAAGGATGACTTGAAGGCCCTCCTGAGGGAGTACATCCAGGTTTTCGCTTGGACAGTAGAGAACTTGCCTGGGATTCCGACTGACCTGGTCGTCCACCACCTCAACATAGACCCCCGCTTTAAGCCGGTGAAACAGAAGAAGAGGAACTTCGCTCCAGAGAGAAATGAGGTAATCAGGAAGGAGGTCGGTAAACTGCTGGAATCCGAAATCATCATGGAAGTCTACTACCCGACCTGGTTAGCCAACCCTGTCCTGGTAAAGAAGGAGAACCAGTCCTGGAGGATGTGCGTTGACTTTACAGATCTCAATAAAGTCTGCCCGAAGGACTGCTTCCCCCTGCCGAGAATCGACAGGTTAGTAGATGCTACTGTTGGTTTTGACGTTTTGTGTTTCCTGGATGCTTTCAAGGGATACCACCAGATAGAGATGGCTGAGGAGGATCGGAAAAAACTTCGTTCATCACCGAGGAAGGGACCTACTGCTACCGGACTATGCCATTCGGGCTAAAGAACGCCGGAGCTACTTACCAGCGTTTGGTCAACAAATTGTTCCAGAACCAGATCGGCAAAAACATGGAGGTCTACGTGGACGACATGATCGTCAAGAGCCGAGCAGGACCACAGCTCGTCCCCGACCTGAGGGAGATCTTGAACATCCTCTGGGAAAATCGGATGCGGTTGAACCCGAAGAAGTGCACCTTCGGAGTTAGGTCGGGCCGGTTCCTCGATTTCTTGGTCTCTCGAGAAGGGATCCGGGCTAACCCCGAAAAATTCCAGACCATCATGGACATGACCACTCCACGGAATGTGAAAGAGGTCCAACGACTCGCGGGAAGGATGGCTGCCCTGAACAGGTTTCTCTCACGGTCCGCGGTAAGGAGGCTCCCCTTCTTCCGAATCCTAAAAGCGCCCAAGGACTTTCAGTGAATCGAAGAGTGCCAGAAGGCTTTCACCGACCTGAAGGCGTATTTGGCCGAACTGCCCACCCTGACCGCCCCGGAGCAGGGAGAAACCTTGTTCCTGTACTTGTCCGCTTGCAACGAGGCCGTCAGCGCGATTTTGGTGCGGGAAGACAGGGGGGCTCAGAAGCCAATATATTATGTTAGCCGTGCCTTACAAGGTCCGGAAACGCGGTACACGGCGGCAGAAAAACTAGTTCTCGCCCTGGTGCATGCTGCCCGGAAGCTCCGACCTTACTTCCAGACCCACAGCATTGTGGTCATGACCGATCAGCCCTTGCGACAGATACTCACAAAACCTGAGGTCTCGGGTAGGATGACTAAGTGGGCCGTCGAACTTGCCGAGTACGACATCGGTTACCAGCCCCGCACCGCTATCAAAGCCCAGGCCCTAGCAGACTTCCTCGCCGAAGGAGCCAGTCTGTCCACAACTGAGCCGAGCTCTCTGCCAAAGGAGGCCAGGCCGGAAGAGTCTTGGGTACTGTTCGTGGACGGGGCCTCGAGCAAGGAGGGAAGCGGAGCTGGCCTGCTACTCACCTCGCCCACCGGGGAAGAGCTGACCTATGCGCTCAGGTTCGACTTCCCGGCGTCCAATAACGAGGCCGAGTACGAGGCCCTCTTGACAGGGTTGCGGATAGCCCACCAGATGGGTGTAACCGCGATCAAGGTTCGGAGCGACTCTCAATTTGTATTCAACCAAGTCCGCGGGGAATACGAATCTAAGGAGGATGTCATGAAGAAATATTTGGCCAAGGTACGAGAGGCGAGAACCCTGTTTGACATTTTCGAAATCGAGCGGGTGCCGAGATCACAGAACAAGCGGGCGGACGCCCTGTCGAAATTGGCATCCGCCTCGTTTGCCCACCTTTGCAAGGAAGTCCTAGTTGAGGTGGTCAAACAAAAAAGCATTGATCAGATTCAGGTCCTGGTCATAGACAGCCCGGCATCATGGATGACCCCCATCGTAGATTTCCTCAGCTCGGGAAACCTTCCCGCCAACAAAATCGAAACCCGCCGACTCCAGCTCAGAGCTGCTAAGTACGCCTACGCCGAGGGAACCCTCTACAAGAGGTCTTATTCATCCCCCTGGCTAAAGTGCGTAACTCCTGAAGAAGGCGATTACGTCCTCCGTGAAGTCCACGAAGGATTATGCGCGGCGCATGTGGGGTCCCGGGTACTGGCCAAAAAGTGCCTTCTCCTGGGCTACTATTGGCCCTCGGTGTTCCAAGATGCGGCGGCTCTGATTTAGAAATGCCGAGCATGTCAGGTGCACGCCCCGCTGCGCCACCAACCCACTTGAGAGATGGTCCCCATCCACAGTCCTTGGCCCTTTGCTCAGTGGGGAATAGACCTCTTGGGTCCCTTCCCCCGAGCTCCGGGAAGGTACGAGCATCTCGTGGTGGCCATCGACTATTTCACGAAGTGGATGGAGGCCGAACCCCTAGCCACTATCTCCGGAAGGGCAATTCAGAAGTTCTACTGGAAAGCATAGTCTGCCGCTTCGGGATCCCGCATGACTTGATATCCGACAACGGGCGACAGTTTGCTGAAAATCCCTTCAAAAGCTGGTGCGCAGAGTTCGGGATTAACCAACACTTCACCTCGGTCGGACACCCCTAGGCCAACGGACATGTGAAGAATGTCAACCGAACCATCCTACAGGGGCTAAAGACTAGACTGGAACTAGCCCAGTCTAACTGGCTAGACGAACTACCTAGCGTCCTCTGGGTTTACCGCACCACGCCGATGACAGCCACTCATGAGACCCCGTTTTCCCTGACTTATGGGGCGGAGGCGGTGGTGCTCGCGGAGGTCGGCCCGCGGAGAAGGAACTCAGTCAGCCGAATTCATAGCTCCAACAAGCTTGATCCAAACTGAGAAGGGCCGTACAAGATCTTAGAGACAAGCTGGGCTGGGTACTGTAAGCTTGCAAAATTAGACGGAGTAGAGGTATCTCGCACTTGGCACTTTTCGAATCTGCGATTATTCGTAGGATAGGCTAGTCCAGGGTATTTTGCTGTATTTTTTGGGATTCTCGTACTCATTCAATAAATGTTAACTTTCCAAGTTTTAAGTCCCTTCTCGTTCATATTATATTTCTCACTTCTGCACTAGTACACTCAACTAATCCTAAGTGTCCTAGTGGGGGGCTCGGGGGAGATATGACAGGGGATAATGAACTGACTGCCCTTAAAGTTGAAACTCGACCCGGGAGGTCGGCGGCCAGGGGACAAGTCGAAATAACGAATCGACGGAAAGCCTTCAAAGTCTGAGAAGTGATGCTCGACCCAAGAGGTCGGCAGGACTGCCTCTAAAACTCTGTCGATCGACCCAGGAGGTCGGCGCAGCAGAAAGACCCCAGGGCTCCATGCTCGACCCAAGAGGCCGGCTCCGCTTCAGTAGATCAGGTTTGACGTTCGACCCTAGAGGTCTGCGTAGCTTGAAGCCTAGATGTTTTATGCTCGACCCAAGAGGTCAGCACGCCGCCTGGGTGGATCTATTTGGTGCTCGACCCAGGAGGTCGGGGTTTCTTTTTGGTTACCAGAGTTCACCGCTAACAAGGGAATTGATAGACAAATTAGACAATTTCATTTAAACTTCATCTCATATATACATTCAGACCCTATCTATTACAAAGCCTACCGAGCTATACAACGAAAGGGGAATCTAGCTACGCCTTCTTCTTGCTGGCGACCTGCTTGAGATGGGAGCTGAAGGTACACCTTAAACATGCTGGAAGGTGGGAGCTGAAGGTACACCTTAAGCATGTTGGGGGACGGGTGGAGAAGGTTGTTAAAAAGGATCTGTGGAGATCATGGATTGCGGGGCATGGTCATATATTCTTATATGAGAATGGAAAGGGTTTCTGGAGTGACCGCTGCCCTAAGCCACAGGCTCCTTCCCGGAAGCCCTGCCAGGAGTCTCCTCCTCCTCCAGGGGAAGCTCCGCCAGTTCGGTCCCCACATCGCTCCTGCCCACCAGGTCCTTCAGGGCATGCCCTTTGCAGTACCCATCGAAGAGCCAGTCCAGCTTCCCCTCGGCTGCGGGGTTGTAGTCTTTGAAGTCAGCCAAGTTAAAGCCGGGTGGGTTGAGGCTCTTCACCTGGTCCAGGGCCCGCGTGGCGCCGATCTGGAAGATGGGCTGGTTGAGGTAGGCCACGTTCTCGGAAAATCGTTCGGAGGAGATGAAATCCCGAACAACCTTCTTGCGCTCCCGGCTGACGGTGCCGGAGAGTTCAATGGCGTCGTCCTCCCTCAGTTTCGCCACGCCCTTCTTCTCCTGGTCCAGCTCGGACCAGGTAGCGGCGAGCTGGACCTGGGCCTCCTCCAACCTCTTCTCGGCTTTGCCCGGTTTAGCCTTAAGGGAGCCCGCCTCCTTAAGGGCTTGGGCAAGTTTCTACTCGGTTTCCCGATTCTTCTTTTGTAATTTCTCCAGATCGGGAGATAGTTCGGAGAAGTGGGTCACCAGGGCGGCGCCGGCGGCATGGGCCTAGAGGGAGGAAAGTAAACGTTAGCACTTCGTCAAAGGAAAAAACAAAATTCCTAGGGGTGTAAGCGGAAAAGGGGGCTTACTTGGGCCCGAGCGGTGCAGTACACGTCCTGGATCTCGGACGGGCTGGCCAGCTCCATCCACTTTCTGTCCCGTGGAAGGACTGATCCCGCAACCCACTCGCGAGCCACTTCGGGGAACTGGACTCGGTCATTGAGGGAAAGCTCCCAGGACGGGCAGAAGCGACGGGGGTCGTGCATGGTAGGGGCCTGTCCCGGCTTCACGGGGGCCACGTGGCGGAAGTGCCACAAGCTCGGAGGAGCGCTCTCCCGCGCGTGCTCCTCCGCAGAGCCAACCCCCAAGTGGACAGGGCCCCCCGAATTCAGCTGGAGAGGGCGCTGTGCTGAGGCCTGCGTCGGCTTCTTGCCGGGTTGGGAAGACTCGTCCTCTTGGCCTCTCTTCTGTCCCGTCGCCTTCTTTTTGCCGGCGATCGGCTTGGAAGGGGACTGAGATTGGGAGGCCTCCTTTTAGGGGGTCGAGTTGCCCCCAGTTGCCGCAGAAGCCTCGGGGGCCTTCTTCGCCGTCTCCGGCTGCGTGGTGGGGTCGGCCTGCTCGGTTGGCGGGCCCAGTAGTCTTGAGAGATTCCTCACTGCAGCAAAACACAACCAGGTCAGTAAAAAAGGGCAGTAACAGAAGTGAAGATGAAGCCACATATAACAAAGGAACATGTGCAGTATTACAGGTATCTGTGTCGGCGGGGGAAAACGCCACTTTTCCAGGGGACCCGGACAACGTCCCCAACAGCTCGGCCGCGGAAATCTGCTCGGTGGAGAACTTGGCTGCGTACAACTTTACCGCAGAGCCCAGCAGCTGGCCGAAGGTCTCAGGGTCCAGGTCCTCTGGGCAGGGGTCGTCCCCGACCCCCCCACCCTTCCACGTGTTGGGAGGAAAGCGGGTGGTTTTAACGAAAAAGAAGTCCCCCTTCCAGTTTTTTACGGAAGAGGGGACCCCGTAGAGAAGTCCTGGGTGCCCTTACCGCCGTGATTGCTGGGGGACCGGCGGGAGAAGTAGTACCACCCAGGGAGAGAAGCCTTGAGGGCATGGGAAGCTCAGAAGAGAGAGAGAGAGTAGCGGATGTCGCAGATCTGGCAGTAGATCAGGAATCTTATGATGATTCTGATCGAGTTGGGATGGACCTTGGTGATCCTGAGTCCCCAGTAGCTCAGGATCTCGGCCAGGGCCGGAGGAATGGGGAGTCGGAGCCCCGCGACCAGTTTCCCTCTTTGCAAATGGCTACAAAGCCCGGGGGAGGTCGGCAGGTCCGATCGGTGGGTCCGGCGGCTCGCGGCTCGAAGGCCGGAGGGATGGAGAAAGAGGCGGCCAGCTCGGCCACTGCCCCGGGTGAGAGGGTGACCTCCTCCCGGTCGGGGTGACCGTAGTTAAACTCGGAGTCGTCCCCCTGCTCGGAAGCAAGGGTCCCCTCAGAGGAATCCCTGTCCTCCCCAGCTCCCCCTGGGCTCCGCCAGGGGAGTTATGTGGAGACTTGGGGGAGGGGATGGAGGCGGCTTGCTGCTCGATGAGGGCATTGAGCTCGGCCACCTCCTCTAGGAGTCGGGCATAAGGAGAATGGGCGGATGGAGAGCTCATGATGTCAATAGGCTCTAACAAGTCAGGAATGGGGAAATTGGGATTGGAAGAAGAGAAAGAAGGAGGAGGAGGAGAAGATGAAGATGAGGACGATGAAGATGAGGACGAGGAGGAGATGAAGATTCTAGGGGCTCTACGACGGGCCGGAATCTGGGATGCGGTGGAAGTGACGCCGGAATGGTCCGACATAAAATGCAGAAGGTGGCCAAAGGAGAAAAGGAAACGCGAAAGAGGAGGGGAGAGAACTTACTGATAATCGAAGTGAAAAAAGGATGGAGAAGTCGCCGGAATCTGGGTGCTGGAAGCCGGAAGCCTTGTTGCTGGGAATTGGAAATGCACGAGGAAAGGAGAAAATGACAAATAAAGTTAAACGGAATTTGGCAGCCACTATTTATAGGGGACGAAATGGGGGGGAAACGGTTTGCTTGAATTCGAACCGCTCCATGTGAATGCATTCAAGAAGCGGTACGGAGAGCGAGGGGACGCGACAACTGAAAGGACGCGGGCACAGCTTTCCAGTAATGGCACTGTACTGGAGATGACCGTGGCAGAGCAGGGCGCAGTGCTGGCCTCCCACGTGGCAGGGTTACAGATTAGGTCTGCTCGGAAGCCCCACCTAATCTAGGGGGCTAGTGTAGAGGCCCTTCCTGGGCCTAGACACGTGGCAGCCCAGGGTGACCCGAGCTGGGCTTGGAACCCGGGCCCATGGGGAACCAGCCCAGGACACGCGGCGGCTAGGGCTCCGCGGGGCTCTAGAGAGCTATCCCACAGAGGGCGGGGAGAATCCCCTTCAGCGCAGGACTGGGAGCTATCCAGGGCAAATCCCGAAACGTACGGAGGTCAGACTTCTCGGCAGGTATAAACAGTAACGCACAATGACTGCGTAAGGGACACTCACTGATTTCCGGACAATCACTCTCGACCGTTTACTTCCTGTGAACCTCACTCACCGGAAAACTAACTTGACCGTCGGAGTGCCCTCGGGGACGACCTCGGGGCCCCTGTCAGTTCACTCTCCTGTTTATCTTTCAAGCTTAGGACGCGCTCTTTCCATCATCAATCCGAGCTCATCAGGTCAGATCGGTCCGGGGAAGTTCCGTGCTTCTTCAATTAACATTTTGGACAACCCCTTTATTCTCTTGGATAGCATCGTAATGTTTCCAGTGTTGAATCCTTAATTTGGTAGGAGGTCTGCCAGTGTGCTTAGCTAACTAATTCTTTGTTTTTACACCTAATTTCTTGAATGATTAAGTTGATGGTAAATACCTCTAATAATTTTGTTCTGTTAAACAAGAAGCATGCCTAACATGCTTGTTGATGGAGAATTGATTCTGAGCAAGATAAATTGATTATAAATTTTAAAAAAAGATTAAGATCTGATTTCATTGAAAGCGAAACTACTACCTGTGGTCATGAGAGCTGATCTGATGGCAGCACTGCTCCAGGTCGGGTGAGTGGCCCTCAAAAGAGCAGCTGCACCAGCTACATGAGGGCAAGACAATGAAGTTCCTGAAAGTAAGTTATACTTCACCACCCGGTGATCTGGAAGTAGCCAGCAAATTTTGTACATTGCAATGGGCGCAAGGGGTGCAGTGCTTGAGGCCGTGCCACGGGCAAATCCACCGAGTGCTGCAACATTATGTACCCTACGGCCTCCAACTGTTGATGATGTGTTGAGTTCCAAGTCCCTCTTTGTCTCGAGGGGAGCGATAATCCAATGTGCGGTTCAGAGGGCCAAAATGATTTTCATACCCTTTAATGTAGTGTCGGGCGCCAATTACTTTCCTGTGATTTTAAAAGAGTGATACAAGAATCCAGAATTCATAAGATTTTCTAGTCAATCACCATACTAATCAATGCCTTCAGAATTTCACCAAAGGGGAATTGAATTACACGAAATCTAGTCAAATTTTCAAATTTTTTAAGAAAGAAACGAAGAAGATCCAAAAGTGACAATGATAATGTTATGAATTCTCTGTTCTATACAAGTAGAAAAGATTCTTAACCTGGCTAATGCTCAAGAACAAGCCGAACTTGTGTTGTTAGTCACCGCATGCGGATTTCAATCGCTTTGGAGTTCAAAACTTTGAAGAGCAAATTATCTATAATCCCCCTGAGCTTTTGCATAACACCACATGATCCTTCTAAAAGTTTAAAATATTTATTTTTTTAAGCGTATGTGAGAGGGCTCGAACATAAGACTTCTCACTTACACTCTCTCAGAAAAAAAATTTAGAATATCTATATTAGTTATAACCCCATAATTTAATATAAAGTGAAAAATATACGAAAAGTAGATGGTTAGACCCTTATTCAATTTGGTGCTTAAGAAAGGACAATACTTACATTTCATTTAACGACATTGCTGATACTACTTTTCGTCTAATTTCTATTTTATATCAAATTATAGAGAGACTATGTGAATATTTTAAAACCTTATAGGGTCATGTAATATCATACAAAAGCAAAAGGGGACTATGAGTCATTTACCCAACTTTAAAAAAGAGAGGAAGGGAAAAATTATCTATCCCTCTTGCTGGAAAGCGCAACACGTGATTAGGCTCAATATTCAAGACTTTTTTTTGTATATCACATTAGCTAGGCATCAACATGAGATGAGAGTTCAATTTTACAAGCTTGGCTATGTTCTATGTAAACCTACTTGTGTCGTAGAATACCAAGTGTGTGACGTAACCACAAAACTTGAGTAGCACTGTTAGCTGCTGCAATATACTTCGCCTACGCTGTAGATAATGCAATCACCTGTTGCTTCTTCGAACTCCCCTCCTTGATCAACCTCAATTTTTCTTCCACTGACGTCATAATCGGTTTCGCTGTATCCATTTTGAACTTCTTTAAAATGTCACTTGCATATTTCTTTTGAGATATAAAAATCTCACTGTCAGACTAAAAGACTTCAATTTCCAAGAAATATGACATGAATCCCATATCTTTCATCTCAAACTATTTAATCATGGCCTCCCTGAATTCAGCAATCATCTTTGAATTATTTCCTGTAAAAATTAAATCATCTACGTACAGGCACACAATAAGAATATCACCACGGGTAGAAGATTTAATACATAAAGTGTACTTATATGGGCACCTCTGAAAATCACGAGGCAGAAAATAGGAATCAATCCTTGTGTACCACGCTTTTGGAGGTTGTTTCAATCCATATAAGGCTCTCTTCGATCTATACACCTTATTTTTCTGACCTCTTCTAACAAATCTTACTGGCTGCTCCACATACACTTCTTTATTAAGAACTCCATTCAGGAAAGTTGACTTGACATCCATTTGATAAATTCTCTAGTTATTTTGAATAATTAGAGAAATTATCATACGGACTGTGTCAAGCCAAGCAACTGGTGCAAACACTTCAAAATAGTCAATCCCAGGTTTCTACTTATATCCCTTCACCACTAATCTGGTCTTGTATCTATTAACTTCTCCACTAGGTTTAAATTTTATCTTATATATCCACTCACTCCAATAGCTTTTTTACCAGTTGGTAGAGAAATAAGCTCCCAAGTATCATTGTTCTCTATTGCACGAATTTCTTCCTCTATTGCTTTCATCCAACGATCATCACGGTCTGCCTCCTCATACATAACTGGATCACAATTTGCAAACAAACCATAATTAACAATATTTTCATCATAAGGAACATTATCTGGTGTAATAATATAATCCTGCAGATGAGCTAGCATCTGTTGCTGATGTTGTGGATGTCCAATTAACTTAGTCTATAGATCCTGAGCAACTGGTGATGGCTGAATATCATAATTATCTTTTTCTTGCTCATAATTGAGAGTCACTTCTGCTGTTTCAAGATTTTCAATAGACCAATCTCAAAGGCCTTTCTCGTTAAAAGTCATATTTCTATTTACTATCACTTTTCTTGTCATAAGATTATATAACTTGTAAACCTGAAAAACTTCACTGTAACCAATAAATACACACTCCTCCCTTTTATCATCAATTTTTTTTTTCTTAATTGATCAGGAACATGAGAATAGGCAGTGCACCCAAAAACTTTGAGATAGCCAATAAATGGTCTTCTATCACTCCAAACTTTTTCAGAAATTTTTTTGGGAACACTTCTGATAGGACACCTATTCAACAAATACATTGCACATGAAACTGCCTCTGCCCAAAAAGATTTTAGCATATTTTTCAACTTTAACATACATCTTATCATTGTATAACTGTCCTATTCTTTCTCACCACTCCATTTTGTTATGGAGTGTACTTGGTAGTCAACTGATGTTGTATTTCATTTTTTTCAAGAAAGTCATCACAAACCAAATATTTTTGACCCCTATCTGTTCTCAAAATTTTAATCTGACAGTCACTTTGCCTCTTAACAAAAGTTTTAAAAGTGTCACAGGTATCAAATTTCTGTTTCAAAAAATACACTCAAACTTTTCTACTAAAATCACTAATAAAAGTAATAAAATACCTGCAACCACCATTAAAAAGAACCTCCACAGTTCACAAATCTGAATGAATAATTTTTAATAGTTTCTAACCCTCCATGATTTGCCAGTTTGAAAAGTATCCCTATCTTGTTTTCTCAAAATACACATATCACAGACTCTATCAGGATTTCTACTGCCCAAAAATTTTAAATTGTCAAAATTCAAATGATCAAATTGCATATGCCACAACCAATTACTGCCATCTATCACTGTACTCAAATAGAAAAAATTGGCACTATTCAAATTCAGTGAAAATAAGCGATTTGAAGTCATTAGTACACTGGCAATCATTCTATTATTTTTATCAAAAATAGTACAAGTACCATTTCTGATACGAATATCATATTTTTTTTCTCAAACAACTGACCCATACTCAACAAATTATGATGCAACCCAAAAACATAGAAAACATTAGAAATAAAATCAGTAGACCCATTTTTCAGGCTAATAGAAAAATTTTCCTTGCCAAACACTGATAAAATAATGCTTTTTCCAAATTAATTTCACCACGGACAAATTCATAAAGCTCAACAAATAATTCTTTTTCGCCAAACATATGGTTATTACAACCCGTATCCAAGTACCATTTATTTTATCAACTACATCAACAACATTACAGTGTAATAATAGAGTTTTAGATTTTTTATTATTATCTTGCACCTGATTGTCAGTAACATTAGCCTGAAAATTTTGCTTATATTTTCTCCAATCTATATTCAAATTGTCTATGACTCAATTTTTCACAATTATAACATTGAACTCTCTATCCAAAATTATTCTGATTAAAATTATTTCTTCTGCCAAAATTACCATCTCTACCTCTATCAGAACCACCTCTAAAATTAAAATTATTACCCTTACCACATCTAGAATTTGATGTACCTTCTCCGCCTCTATTATTATTGTCACGATCACTTCTGTTATTGTAACCACTTCTACTCCTTTGACTAGATGCACCTACTCCCTGACATCATTATTGCATTTCAAATTTAGCTGCGTCTACAACGCCTTCTCTACTGTATCCTTCTCTAGGGTATTTTTAATTTTTCATTAAATCTTTATTCATGTAGAATTAATAACCCATGCAAATCTTTAATATTCAAATCATCCAAATCTTTCCTTTCCTGGATTATAGTTACTACATGATCAATTTTCATGGGTAGGGTATTAAGAACTTTCTCAATAAATATTTTGTCAGGAAGATTATACTGAATGAGTTTCATCTCATTTATAATATCTGACAAATGAGAAAACTATAATTCAATAGATTCTGATTTCTCCATTGTCACCAGTTCAAATTTTCTCTTCAATATCATCAAATTATTTTGCTGGACTCTGTCATATGTTTTCTCCAATATATCCCAAATTTCCTTTGCCGTATCAGCCATAGCAATTGTTTCAAAAACTGACATGTCAATTGCCGAATGAATCTGTGATAAAGCCAAACTATCTTTTAACTTATCGTCCTGAGCAAGTGCAGATTCAATATATCGATATAATTTACATGTTTTGAGAGGGATTATCATTTGTTTCTGTAAAAAATTAAACTCCACCTTTATTTTGAGTTTTTGGATAGAATAAACAATATTGGGGTTAGGGCTGGACCCAAATTCACTATGTGATGGCCAACCCTAACCCCAATATTGTTTATTTTAATTTCTGATGGACCCAAATTGATAAATACACAAAATTCACTATGTAACGTGAGTAACGTCACTCCATATGAATAAAGACAATTCATGTTCATTAAAAAAAAGATAAAATTTGTTAAAGAGAGAGAGAGTGAGAGACAGACCATAACAATAAAATAATTTGAATTTGTTAAAAAAAAGATAAAATTTATTAGAAGAGGGAGGTTCTTTATTGTTAGTTGTTGAACTTGGACAAGCATGAATAATTCATGGAAACAATATAAAAAGCATTCATATTTTTTAGTTAATACTAATTTTGAAAAAACTAATATATTCCATTTTATCATGAACAAATATTTTGTTTCTTGTAATGTTAATGATAAAATATTTGAATTTGTTAAAAAAAAGATAAAATTTATTAGAAGAGAGAGGTTCTGTCGGGCTTTTTTTATCAATGCAAGTTTAATTCCGATTTTACACCCGTTGGACTGCAAGTATACAGGTCGCAATTATAGTACAAGATGTGTATCTGGTCGATCCCACGAGGAGCAATTTAAACAATTACTAAACCCTTGTTCTCTCTATTATTTAGACTTACAATTAATTTGAGCAGAGAAAGTCTAATGCTGTAATCTACAAATCTGAGATACAAATCTAGTTTAACAAATGCTGAATGCAAATAGAGAAATTTCACTTAAGGAAGATTCTAGGGATGTAGATTCCACTTATGGCATAAACTACACAAATGAATGGATTTACTTGTTGCTATTATTCTTGCTTAACCAGAGATTTATTTCCAAGATTACCAAGTCTCATTTTCATGATGAAATGGCCTAGAGCAATATAGATTTCCCTATTTTCATGGTGAAATACTACTACTACTCCGTTTTATTTCATGAAATGCTCAATAATCCACCTAAGTGTATCTCTATTTTCATGAACATACAACTCAAGCTCTACTCATGTGTTTCAATTGTTATTACCAATTCTCATTGAATAATAACACTATAAACATGCTATTGGTGATCAATCAATAACAAGTGATAACAGCTACACAAGTAGACAAATTAATACAAGATATAACAAATGTAAATCACATTCAATTAGTATTATTTAGCCATAAGTTTCATCTACTCCCTAGATGAAGGAGTTTAGCTACTCATGAATGATTTAACAATCAAACTCACAAGTTTATTAATGCAAAACATCATAAAGTACAAGTATAAGAAAGATAAAAGAAAGCTTAGCCAATTGAAGGTGAAGCTCTCCAATTCCTGCTATGCTCTCGCACAATATGATTACAAGTGAAACTCTCTAAAAAATGCTTCTCCAAGTACTCCTATCTAGAGAGAAAAAAATGTTACAAAATAGAAAACTAGCTACGTATGGTAATGCCAGGCTTCTCCCCTGTGTTTCTGCATAAAAGGTGGTAGAAATTCCATTCCTCTCACTTCATAATTTCCTCCACTCAGATTTTGTAAAAAGAAGTCAAAGATATGATGTTTCCTTTTGTCCACACTCATTTGGTCTTCTCTTTTATTGCAGAAGCATGTGCCACCGATTTCTGTCCCTCAAAATAGCTGGAAAAGTTGTGATAAAGGTAAAGAAAAACGGTTGTGCCACTTGCTGAAGAGAGAGACAGATCCGAGCCACGGATCCGAGGGCTGAAGAATGGATCCGAGCTCGGATTATAGGATCCGAGGACTTCCCATGATGGATCCGAGGTCGGATCGTCCTGACCTCGGATACACTCCGCCAGAAGTACAGACGAGGGGTCGGATCCCTCTTGTACACACGGATCCGAGCTCGGATCCGTGTTGAGCATTTTTCCAGTTTTTTCACTTCTTCCCTTTTTCTACATTTTTGCTCCCAATTTCTTGTGTACTTTGTCCTCTGGAAGACCCTGACATTTCTTTCAACTTGTGCATGAATTTCATACATCAATTACCTTCACAATTTCACAAAATTAACGCATTAATCCACTCATTTATCAATTTCTTAACCCTTAAACAATATTTAAGCAATTATCACCAAAAGAGTTCAAATATGGCTTTAATCTTCTCAAAACATACCAAAAATTCATGCCAAATTCGTACAAAATGTGCGTTAAATATTCACTTATCAGGTTCTTTTTTGTTAGTTGCTGAACATGGACAAGCATGAATAATTCATGGAAACAATATAAAAAGCATTCGTATTTTTTAGTTAATATTAATTTTAGAAAAACTAATATATTCCATTTTTTCATGAACAAATATTTTGTTTCTTGTAATGTTAATGATATAGTCTCTCTCTCTCTCTCTCTCTCTCTCTCTCTCTCTCTCTCTCTCTCTCTCCTCTTCATTTATTATTTTTAATGAACACGAATTATTGTTTGTTCATTTGGAGTGACTTTACTTAGTAGATTTTAATTGTTACATCATAAATTCATTAATGCTACTAGAAATAAAATATTTATTTGTGATAAAATAGAACATACTAATGTTCTAAAAAGAATGTTAAATTAAAAAGTAAGAATAATTTGATATCATTTTCATGAATTATTCATGCTTGCCCAAGTTCAACAACTAATCAAAACAAAATGAAAACAGAAAAACAAGTGGCCTAAATTGAACCTGGCCCTGGTCATTCTACTTTTAAACAACATTTATATTATTTTCCTTGTAATTGAGTAAATCTATTGAAATATTACTATATTCACATACTGTCTATCGAAAGACAATAAACAAACTCTCTCTCTCTCTCTCTCTCTCTCTCCCTCTCTGTGTGTTAATTGTTCGACATATTTCTTAAATTAAAAGGAATTGCAATTTGCAAGTGAAGCTGATGTTAAACAAAATTTTATTTTTTTTCTTAATTTTATCTAATTTTGTTGTATGATTAGTATTCTCCATATACTTCTTGTAATTTTTATAGTATTTCTTAAATATTTAAAAAAAATTAAAATATGTGAGATTTACATTCCATGTGTCGGAGCTTTAGACCCTCCCGAATGGACACAAAAATAGTCTTGACCAATGCCTTTGCCATGGACAATGCTTTAGTAACGATAGTTATGGTAACGAAACAATTTTTACCTGATATAACAGGTTGTTGCACATTTAGCGACCATTTGATTACTAGCTAGATCATCCGCCTAAATAGGATAACACTTAAAAATAAGAAAGTAAGTTTCCCATCTAAAATAGTAAGTTAACAGTAAAAAATTAGTAACTTTTATATCTCAAAAGGTAAATTAGAATAAATATTAAACTTACTTTTTAAATAAATAAATTACTACTTTATATCCCAAACTCACTTTTTAGAGAGTAAGTTTAGTCCAAGTAATAATAATCTTTTACACATAGATAGTAATTCTTTCTGATAACATGGTAAATTTGATTAATTATCAAAACTTACTGATTTATGGGACAAATGTACTATTTTACTTTAAAACTTATCTCAAACTAGTACTAGAAAGTTTATTTGAAATAATGATAAGATGTTTTATTAAAGATTAATACTTAGTATCTTAGTTAATTAGTAAGTACTCGTAATATACCTACATAACACATGATTATAGGTATAATTTAAAAAAAAAATTGTATTTATATATTTTAAAATACTTTGAAAAATAGTTTGACTTTTCACATAACCTTGTAAAATATGTAATAAAATTTTGTCGTATTATACGTTTTTAATCATTTTCAATTTTTAAAAAGTTTGAAAGTTTGGATAACAATAACAACAAATCTTCCTAGTTATATATAGAATATCACTTGTTTATATATCACAATTTTTATAATTTAACACCTATGAATATAATAAGATGATAAAGTTTTCATAAATTTACATTTGGGACACAAGAAATAATAAGAGTTAAAGCCCAAACAAAATGAGAAATAATATAACGATAAAAATGACAAAATTAGTAGAACAATTAATATAAGAAAATCAGTATGATCTGGACTTTTTTCCTTGGGAGATTGTTCATAAAAATGTGATCCAACAATTAAATGAAAATCACATGCATGTATATATCTATCGTATAATTTAAATTAAATTCAGTTCACGTATAAAACGGTCCTAAAATAATTAGCACACTATGATACAATGTTATTTTAACAACAAATTTTTTTTTACTAAAAGTCTCAAATATCCATGACATACATATATGAGGGATATTTTACCATATTTGTATCTCACATCTAATCATTAAAGTTAATTTGAGGAAGAATATTTTTGATAATAGAATTATTTTGAATTTAGTTAACAAGTTGAGATTTTTTAAACAATAAAAGCGAAATATTTTGGGAACTTAGTTGTTTATTTTCCCATAATTAAAAATTGCTATATTTTAGCAATTTTTGCCATTGACTTTTCATTTCTAGACTATTTTTATCACTGTAAAATTAGTTTTATTAACAATAATTGAAGTTCCATTAATCCGAGGATTGGCATTCTATTGCTATTATTTTAAATGTAAATATTTAACCTAAAATAATAGTTACTTGAAAAAAAGGAAATAGGTGCTCAATTGATTGTGGTGTAAAATATTAGTATACTATTAACTGGAGCTTGAAATGGAATGAAATTTATTTAGCATTTTACTGCTAACGACTTTGACACCATTTAATGGTTAAAAAAAAAATAAAAGGGACGTAGAGATTGAGATTGGTTCCTTGGTGTGAAAAAGGAGAGTTCCTCTAAAGTAACGCTGCGTCAAATTCTGGATGCACATGAAATTAGAAATGTGATAGCTTTGCAATTCATTCTCATTCGTTATGAATTTCTTCGATTCTATATAGAATCGCAATTTTTTTTGTTCGACTCGAAAATATTCTCTTTTTGTCATACTGATGGCTTTTGCTCTTAAGATTATCTGCATGTTGGTGGTTAGTAATATTGATGAGGTTAGAGGTCATCGAAAATGTTACCAATTTCAAGAGAAATTATGTATTGTAAAAATGGTTTAATAATTTTCTACTAAACATAACTACCGCATACAAAAGGAAAAGGTATTTGATTTTATTTTTCTTTGATTAGAAGAACTTGTACTAGTAATAAAGGAAATAGTGATAGTGGTGTGCATTTCAAATTAACAATCAATGTACATCCCTAAAGTCGGTTTTCGGGGATATTAGGCAGGCTCGCCCCACGTCTATGGTATTTGCCTCTATTTGGCATTCCCGCATTCTTGTGAAAGTTTCATTTTTCATGTTGAGATTACTTCTGGGAAGGATTCCGATACCAAATCAGTTATGCAAACTGGGTTTCCATTTACCTTCCAAATGCTTTTGTTATTCTGCGGCATGTGAGGAGTCTATTGAACATTTATTTTCCAATGGCCACATAGCGACGGTAATATGGAATTATTTTGGAGGTCTATGTGGATTGAAATTTTCAGGATCTTTCTTACGAGCTCGCATAGTAGGTTGGTGGTTGCGATCACATGACTATGAGCTACGATGGTTTATTGACCGCATTCTTCCAAGTGTAGTTTGCTGGCAGATTTGGAAGGCGAGTAATAAAGCAATGTTTGAGGGTATCCAGATGCGATCGTCGGCCATTTGCCAAGCCATCTTCGCGGAAATCCAGACTATGGTGGGAATACATTTCAAAAAGGTTATTCGACTGCAATCATTTTGTTAGTTGTATGATTGGACGATTCCTTCTGCTGGGAGACAAAAGAGACAGGAAGGTATATACTTAATACGGATGGCTGTGCTAAAGGTAATCCAGGAGTGGGTGGAGGTGGTGGTGTTCTTCGGGATTCAACTGGTTTACTAATGATTGCCTTCTCGGCCTACTTGGGAGAAACTACAAGTCTCCGCGCAGAGGCTCGATCTCTTCTAATTGGCCTTCAAATATGTATACATAAGGGCTTCGAAGACATATGTGTACAATCGGATTCATTGGTTTTAATTGGGATCATTCAGCGTCGTACTCAGTGTCCGTGGCAAATTCGAAGAGAAGTTAACCAGATTTGGAAGCTAGTAGAAGATCCTGCTAGATTTTCACACTGCTATCGGGAAGCTAATACAGTTGCTGATGCTTTGTCTAATGTGGGTATATCTCATCCATAGCAACAAATCAAGGTTTACGATACCTTTAGTATGTTCCCAAGACTGGCTCGTGGAGCAATCTGTTTGGACAGATTAGGAATGCCTTCAATTCAGAAAATAACGAATATGTAAGAGGAATATTTTGTATTCAATCCCATGAATAAATAAAAATATATTATTAAAAAAAAATCAATGTACACATGATTACAGTAATTTTTTAGTCAATTAGACTAATATATGCCATAAAGTAGTAAGATTTAGTTATTTGTGAATTAATAATTTTAGTAGTTTACATAACATTCACCTATAAAAAATTATGATTATTATAAAAATGATATTTTATAATAATTTACATACCATTTGCCAATAAAAAAAGGAGTTTGATAGAAATAATATGCATACAAATCCATAATGTAAATGATACAAAGTATATTTGACAGTCACGAAACTTAACAAATGGGTAAATTTACTATACTCTTCAAAGATTGTGCTAGGTTAATACAACTTTAATATTTATACTTGTGACCCAGAATATAAATTTATTAAAACTTTTACCATTTTATTAAATTCATAGGTATTAATATATGAAAATTGTGATGTATAAGTAAGTGCTATTTTATATGCTACTCGAAAGATTTGTTGTTATTGTAATACAACTTTAACTTTTATACTTGTAACCCAGAAAATAAATTTATTAAAACTTTACCATTTTATTATATTCATAGGTATTAATATATGGAAATTGTGATGTATAGATAAGTGCAATTCTATACATAACTTGAAAGATTTGTTGTTATTGTCATCCAAACTTTCTAACCTTGCACAAATTAAAAAATAATTCAGAATTTATAATATGACAAATTATTCTTACATATTTTATAAGGTCATGTGCAAAAAAACTAGTTTTCATAGTATATTTAAAATGTTTAAAACATATAACATTTATAAATGATACGTACAATTATGTATCATACATTTACATTACGAGTAATTACTAACTATAATACTAAGTTTTAATCATTAATAAAAAAATCTTAGCATTATTTCAAATAAACTTCCTAATACTTGTTTCATATAAGTTTTTTAAGTAAAATAGTAAATTTATACCACAAACTAGTAAGTTTTGACCATTAACCAAATTTACTATTCTATCAACAAGATTTACTATTAATCTATAAAAATTTACTATTACTTGAACTAAACTTACTCTCCAAAAAGTAAGTTTCGGATATAGAGTAGTAATTTATTTCAAAAAAAAATAAGTTCCATATTTTTTCCAATTTACTTTTTGAGACATAAAAGTTACTAATTAATCAAGTTAAATTACTATTTTTTATGTGAAACTTACTAACCAAATTTTTAGGTATTATCTTATTTAGATAACCAGTCCAACAGGTAATTAAATGATGGCTAAAAGTATTTTTATCTGTTATATCAGGTAAAAATAGTTTCGTTATCAGAATGATTGTTACTTTAGACTTTTCCCTTTGCCTTTTCGAACAATGGCGTGCATTACCTCTTTGAAAGTCTTCAAATGTTTGGTTTGTTGGCAAACTAAACCAAGTAATTAAGTTCTAAGAGTTTAATTTATTGCAGTCAGGTTTCCACTATTTTTTTTTTATAGTAGAAGAGGGGTTGGATTTGAGAATTAGGGAGGAGTTAATTGGATTTGTATCCAAAACTTCAAATTTTTAGGTCTCAACCTTAGGTACTAAACTAAAGCTTCTACCAAATTTACAAAATCTCCTATGAGGTTTTTTATAGTATCACTGGACAACCTCAAATTTTAAACTTTCTTTTTTGGAAAAAATAAAATAAAATATTTTAAGTTTTTGTAATATTTGTTAATCCATTTCAAAATATAGTATTGAAAAACTCATTTTTAGAGAGAATATAATCTCATTCCAAAATTTTTCTTTTCTTGTGGTCTCTTAGGGTGCATTTGATAAAACTGAAGTCTGAAGTCTGAAATCTGAAATCTGAATCCATTAAATTATTGAATTGTTAAATATTAAATCTAATACATTTAAGTGCATATCACATTCAGTGATAAGTGAATAACTTATCACATAATTTTGGGAGCAAGTTTTGTTTAGGAAATTCAATGCCACTTAATTAATTTAGATGTTTAATCTTTGGTTATCAAACGATCTAAATATGTTAAAATCTGAATCCATTAAGTATAAGTGCTGAATTGAATCATCAATCAGGGGTGATTTATAAAATTGTCCCTTTTGTATTTACTGGTTGGTGATTTTTTTGGCAATTTCTTATCATAATGGTTTTTTATTTTATAAATCAAGTTAGCCGTAAATAGAGGACTTCTTAACATAGTCTGCAAAAAATTCTGAGAGTCCTTGGAGACCATTCTTGGGTCTTATCGTTGTGAGACTTTTTTCCTTTTTTTTTTTGAGATTTTAATGCTATTATTGTGAGTTGTTGATTATTCTTTCTCTCCCATATATACTTTGTGCGAGACTGCTATCCCTTCAATACTGTAGTCCTGCTCGTAAATATCCTTATACTATATAAGAATGAGTTTGGGTCAAAGAATGACTTTGAATTTCAACCGCAAGAGTAGGGGTATTTTGGGATTGTGAGGTTGTTTTGAGTGTAGTTATAGTATTGGGTACTACTTTAGATAGCATGTGTATTATTGTGTTTACTGAAATGTCCTTGTATTCTAAAAGATGCAATGATTATTTGTTCAAAGGTTTGGGTAGTTTGGGAATGTGAGATTATTTGGTCATCTTTTCTACAATGGGTACAACCCATAATAGCTTTTTTATTGGTGTAATTATTTAAATGTCCTTGCATAGACATTCATTTTGATTTGTATCAATTATTACTGTTACTTTGCTATTATAATTTGAAGAACTTCAAACTTCATTTCATCTCAATTAAAGCAAGGACAATGTGGTTTATTAAGGAATTTATGATTGAACATTAGTTTCAACTTCAATTCTTCAAATGTCTGCCCCTTCACATTCTTCCGTTATGTTCCTTTCATCTTCCGATAAATACTTATTTGTTTTGCCATTGTACTTTAGATTTCAATATGGTTCTCTAGTGAAATTATTCTTGGTAGTTCAACTTGAGGTGAGGTTTCATTCTTTTTTTTTAATGGTATAATTTGCTTTGTAAAATCGTAATTTCTATTGTTAGCTAAATGTTTTCATTCCAAAATTGGATACTCTGTTAGTACAATTTAATGTTAAAATTATTGTTTCCCCACAAAGTTGGTTGTTCTATACAATTAAAATGATGTGGTTTTGTTGGAATAAGTTTGGAGATACAAAACTTTCTCTTTTGGTCTACTTACATGGTGGAGGCTTTTTTATCAAATCTGCCTTCTTTCCTACATATCACGCGCACTTTAATGTAGTAGTTGCAGAAACTGGTGTTGTAGCAGTTTCAATTAACTCTCAGCTCACCCCTGAGTATCCTTTGCCTATTGCTTATGAAGATTCTTAGATTGCAGTCAAATGGGTTGCCCCTCATTCAAATGGCGAGGGTCCTGAGGTATGGCTTAGGGATTATGCTAGCTTTGATAGGGTGTTTTTTGGTGGGGATAGTGCTGGTGGCAATTTAACACATAACATGGCATCAAGGGTTTGGCTGGAGATACTAGACGGCTTGATATGATTTTTCTCAATTGTCCTTATTTTTGGGGGGAGTTAATTAAATTACAGGTAAAGGCCTATGTTAAGGGCATTTGGCATTATATTCACCCAAAATCTACGGGGGTTGATGATCCATTGCTGAATCCTCGGATGGAACCAAACCTTTTGAGGCTAAGCTTTGTCGTTGCAAAAAAAGTTGGCTACTTTCATCAACAAGAATGTTGTGTAGATGCATCTTTAAATGGATAATCACTTTGTTTATTGCCATTAATCATTTGGGTATCTGTTTAAAGTTCATTTAGTCTTGTTAATGAAAAGCTCATATACAAGTATTTGTTTCAAAATATATGAACTGAGCAAGATAGCATGCATAATTTCCTTCTTCATCTTCCAGTATACATTAGATATTTTGTTACTTCATATTGTTACTCAATGTGCGTGAGTTTTTTGATATTCGCTTGAACTACCGTAAAATCTTCTTTAACCACAAGCACCAAACACCTGTGCGATGTGCGGACATTCCCCTCCTAGTACTACATATAATAAGAACTCTACTCTACAAATTTGAGTTCTACTAATACGTGTCACATATACTAAATAAACTATCAATTTGTTTCATATGTTTATTTAACCTATTTTATGTTTTGATATTTAACCATCAATTCTATCTTTAAAAAATTTAAATATTCAACACTGAAAACTGGAAAGCTGTACATGAATAATTGCTCAAAAGAATATTTTCTCAACAGATAATATTTAAATTCATGCTCGTATTTCACAAAATTCGCGTTTAAAAAACTTGTTTTTATTTTAATGTAAATTACGCTAACCCCCCTCTAATTTCTACAAAAGTTAGGAACCTCCCTTCTTAATTTCAAAACAACAAAGACTTTCCTTATCGTTAATTTCTATCTACATTGCATCTATGGTAGATTTGACACTACAATTTTACCCTTATCTTTCTTATTCATGTTCTTCGTATTAAGCAAAAGAAAATTATTAAGAAAAAATTTTTAATTCTCTCCCAAAAGGAAGTAAAAGTAAAAAAAGAGAATTTCATTGATGAAAATTGAGGACCTAATACTTGTAATTTTTTTAATTTTTTTATTTTCACCGATCAAAATAAAAGAGGTAGGCATGTACATTTATTCCTACAATAAAAGTTATATAAAAATAATGGTGTTTCCAACTGTATATTTATCAAATTCTTTAATATTATGAAATCCCAACTTATATACACTTGAACATGAGATAACAGAACTATGACATCAAATAAGTTGCAAAGCTGAGTTAGAAAAAAGTATTCTAAATATACGTTTAAAAATATAAGCACTTAATCTAGCAATGAAAATAGTTGATGGGGGCTAACTTTTATGGCATACATATAATTAAGTGTCATCAACTTTTTTACAACCATAAATTTTGACGAAAAGAAAAACTAGCTCACCCTTTTTCTTATTTTTTTTTGAAATATCTACTTATGTCATTATAAGGACATATTGGGGACATTGAAATGAATTTATGGCAAAATTGATTATTTTCTGTCCCTTAATTGAGGCTAGGGGAGGTTTTTGATGTTATCAAACAAACAAGAAGGGAGGTTACTGTTATTATTAAATCAAGAAGGAAGGCTTTTGATTTTTACAAGAACTGGAAGGGAGCTTAGTGCAATTTACCCTTTATTTTGTACTGCATTCAGATGGTTTGCAAATTTACCCGTGCAAATTTTATTCTTATCCACCACGTAAATATGTAAAAAAAAAACAATAAGAAAACAAAACTGCCAAATAGCATCCAAGACATTTTACACTAAATACACATCTTTTCAATGCTTTTCCACTTTCCAATGTTTATTGCGAGTTTGAATCTAAGCAAATATATTGCAGTTCTGCCTCTAAACAATTTCAAAAGAATATAACTGACACTATAGTTTTGTAAAAAAAAGCTAAAACTAAAATGAGGAGAACTAAGCTACTGCTACTGCTATGGGACTTCGGACATTGTGGATGCTATTAGCATCATTCCAAGTGTACCATCCAAACTGGAACATATATGTGGTGAACTTTCACCAGCATCCTCCGTATCCTCTGCTTTTATTGAAATACTGAAACTTTTCTTCTCACCATACCTGTTAAAATACAAAATCGGTTTAGAAATGTGGACCGAGATGCCAACTGGAGGCTTCACTGAAGAAAAGTAGACACTTTTGCTACTGCTGCCAACACATGCCACTGTTCTCTTTATAACCACCGTTCCATTGAGTTTTGGAACAGCAACTGATGGGTAATTGAGGTTGTGTGGTGGAGGTGGATTCTTGGGGCAACTGAAGTTGAGTTTTAAATTCTTGAGATTGTATCCAATACTGCATAGGTGTAGAAGATAGTCTTTCATATGAAGCATCATAAACAAGTCCAGGATCTGCTGCCTTAGATGGCCTAAAGTGACCTGATCCGTATAGGAAGGGATTTGCTTCATTTCCAGATGCATCAGTTACTGGCTTACCCACGTTGTTCAATACTCCAGCTGCAAGTTCAGAATGTTGAAACATTAGACATGTATTGAATTTTTCTTTTCCCAAATCATATGTAATATTGTCGAATTCATAACATTTTTACAAAACATAAAGGTTTGGAAGTTTTGAACTTCTAATGGATATGAAAAGTGTCAGGTTGATCAATGCAGAGGCCCTTCCTGGGCCTGGACACGTGGCAGCCGAGGGTGACCCGAGTTGGGCTTGGAACCCGGGCCCATGGGGAACCAGCCCAGGACACGCGGCGGCTAGGGTTCCGCGGGGCTCCAGAGAGCTATCCCGCAGAGGGCGGGGAGAATCCCCCTCAGCGCGGGACTGGGAGCTATCCAGGGCAAGTTCCGAAACGTACGGAGGTCGGACTCCTCGGTAGGTATAAACAGTAACGCACAATGACTGCGCAAGGGACACTCACTGATTTCCGGACAATCACTCTCGACCGTTTACTTCCCGTGAACCTCACTCACCGGAAAATTAACTTGACCGTCGGAGTGCCCTCGGGGACGACCTTGGGGCCCCTGTCAGTTCACTCTCCTGTTTATCTTTCAGGCTTAGGACGCGCTCTTTCCATCATCAATCCGAGCTCATCAGGTCAGTTCGGTCCGGGGAAGTTCCGTGCTTCTTCAGTTGGCGCCGTCTGTGGGAACGAAGGTACGAGTATTTGCGTTGATGGCGAGAACGCGTTCCAAGCGAACCGTGGATAACACTGATCCCGGAGCCGATGAGGGGTCCCGGCGAATGGAGACCGAGGCGGCCCGAGGCGCCGGGGGCTCGGCCCTTTCAGGGGAACGGAGACAGCAGATCTATCAGTTTGTAACCGAGAACCTCCCCATGCTGGAAGACATAATCCGGCAGACGAAGGAGGGGGGTGAGGCCGGGGGTGCGCAGACCTCTAAGGCGAAAGGGAAGGAGAGGGAGTCGCCCCCCATTCCCTCGGAGGACGAGTCACGAGACCAGCCCCCCAGGAGGAAACGACCGCGGACTCCTCCCAGGCCGCGTGCCTCGGTGATCGGGGACAGTGAGAGATATTCTCGTGACCGGTCCGCTGGGGGCCGACCGAGGAATCCCTCCTCGTGGAAGCTTACGCGGAACGAGTCGGAGCGCTCCCCCGCCCGATCTATCAAGAGCCGGCCGCGAGACCCTCCCCAATGGCAGCCCGTCCAGAACGAGCAGCAGATCCTGCGTCCACAACTATACGAGGACAACTACGTAGCCTCGCCCTTCACCCGAGAGATAGAGGACTACCCGTTACCTTGGAGGTTTAAAATCCCGAACATCGAACTGTACGATGGTTCGACTGACCCGAAAGACCACATCTCGTTCTTCCTGACGCACATGCGTCTACAAACCGCCGCGGATGCACTCTGTTGCAAGACCTTCCCCATGTTTCTGAAGAGTAAGGCCCGGCTCTGGTTCCAGGGCCTGGCACCGGGGTCTATCCGGAGTTTCACCGAATTGGCCAAACAGTTCACCGCCCAATTCGTCTCCTCGAAAACTTACTCGAAAAACGCGGCTCACCAAGCAGAAGCCGAACAAGTCCCTGAAGAATTTCATGACTCGCTTCAACACTGAGAGCCTGCAGATCCGGGACAAGGATGAGAAAGTAGTGATAGCCGCCTTCATGAACGAGCTAAGGGTGGAGGAGCTCTACTATAAGCTTGCCGAACAGCCCCCCAAAAATCTGGAAGAGCTCCTGACCCGGGCTCACGCCGCCGCCAATGCGGAGGAGGCCGCCCGCCTGAAGAGAGAGTCAGATCGAGAGCTCGGAAATCGGAGAGGACGGGAAAACCCTCCTGAAACCAAGGACGGCCAGGCCAGAAAGAACGTCTTCGATCGCCTCTCCAAGGATAAAGCCCCCGCTCAACCGCCACTCCCGAAAAAAGGGTATACCCCCCAGACTCGACCCAGGGCACAGATCCTGGCCGTAATGGAGGCAGAGGGTCTAGGAGGACGGCCGCCCAAGATGGGGACGCCCCGGAATAAAAGGAACCAGGACCGGTACTGTGCCTTCCATCGAGATGTAGGGCATGATACGGAGGGATGCTGGGCCTTGCGGAAGGAGATTGAAGACCTGATCCAGCGCGATTTCTTGGGGCGGTTTGTGCAGCCAGGTCGGTTTGACCAGGAGCCGGGACGTACCTACCGCGGAGAGAGGGGCGAAGGCTACCGCCGCGACCGATCTGAGCGGCGTGACGCAGCTCTAGATCACTGCCCCGACCAGGGCACTCAGAACTTGGCGGGGGTGATAAACACCATAGTCGGGGGTCCCACGGGGGGAGACAGCCATACAGCCCGGAAGAACAGGCGACCTCCCCCAGACGGAGATGATTCGCTGAAGCGTCTGCGCATGGACGAGAAGATCACCTTCGGACCAAGGGACGCGGTTCCCTTGGCATCCGGAAATCATGAGGCCATCGTAATAGACATCGTCACCAATAATTACCGGGTGAAGAAAGTGTACGTCGATCAGGGAAGTGCAGTGGACATCCTGTTCTACAGGGTATTCAAGGAGCTCGGCCTGAAAAATGGACAGCTAACCCCTGTTCGGACACCTCTAGTAGGCTTTACCGGACCACCCATCAATCCGGAGGGGATGATCACCCTGATGGTCACAGTAGGTCAGGCACCCAGATGCCGGACCATCCCCGTCAACTTTGTGGTGGTCAAGCAGCCATCCCCGTACAACATATTCGTAGGTCGGCCCGCTTTGAATGCCCTCCGAGCGATTCCCTCATCGCTCCACTTTAGCGTCAAATTCCCCACCCCGAGAGGAGTTGCCGAGATGAATGGAGATTCGGAGGTGGCCCGAGTTTGTTACTTAGCCATGCTCCGGGGACACGAGAAGGTGGTCGCTCAGGCGACCAGTTTGGAGCCTTACATCCCGGGGGAGGAGGATCGGCAACTGGGCACTCAGGACGAGATCGAGGAGTTCCCATTGAAGGAGGACAGGCCTGACCAGGTAATCCGTATCGGTGCGTCGCTACCGCCCAAAGAGAAGGATGACTTGAAGGCCCTCCTGAGGGAGTACATCCAGGTTTTCGCTTGGACAGTAGAGAACTTGCCTGGGATTCCGACTGACCTGGTCGTCCACCACCTCAACATAGACCCCCGCTTTAAGCCGGTGAAACAGAAGAAGAGGAACTTCGCTCCAGAGAGAAATGAGGTAATCAGGAAGGAGGTCGGTAAACTGCTGGAATCCGAAATCATCATGGAAGTCTACTACCCGACCTGGTTAGCCAACCCTGTCCTGGTAAAGAAGGAGAACCAGTCCTGGAGGATGTGCGTTGACTTTACAGATCTCAATAAAGTCTGCCCGAAGGACTGCTTCCCCCTGCCGAGAATCGACAGGTTAGTAGATGCTACTGTTGGTTTTGACGTTTTGTGTTTCCTGGATGCTTTCAAGGGATACCACCAGATAGAGATGGCTGAGGAGGATCGGAAAAAACTTCGTTCATCACCGAGGAAGGGACCTACTGCTACCGGACTATGCCATTCGGGCTAAAGAACGCCGGAGCTACTTACCAGCGTTTGGTCAACAAATTGTTCCAGAACCAGATCGGCAAAAACATGGAGGTCTACGTGGACGACATGATCGTCAAGAGCCGAGCAGGACCACAGCTCGTCCCCGACCTGAGGGAGATCTTGAACATCCTCTGGGAAAATCGGATGCGGTTGAACCCGAAGAAGTGCACCTTCGGAGTTAGGTCGGGCCGGTTCCTCGATTTCTTGGTCTCTCGAGAAGGGATCCGGGCTAACCCCGAAAAATTCCAGACCATCATGGACATGACCACTCCACGGAATGTGAAAGAGGTCCAACGACTCGCGGGAAGGATGGCTGCCCTGAACAGGTTTCTCTCACGGTCCGCGGTAAGGAGGCTCCCCTTCTTCCGAATCCTAAAAGCGCCCAAGGACTTTCAGTGAATCGAAGAGTGCCAGAAGGCTTTCACCGACCTGAAGGCGTATTTGGCCGAACTGCCCACCCTGACCGCCCCGGAGCAGGGAGAAACCTTGTTCCTGTACTTGTCCGCTTGCAACGAGGCCGTCAGCGCGATTTTGGTGCGGGAAGACAGGGGGGCTCAGAAGCCAATATATTATGTTAGCCGTGCCTTACAAGGTCCGGAAACGCGGTACACGGCGGCAGAAAAACTAGTTCTCGCCCTGGTGCATGCTGCCCGGAAGCTCCGACCTTACTTCCAGACCCACAGCATTGTGGTCATGACCGATCAGCCCTTGCGACAGATACTCACAAAACCTGAGGTCTCGGGTAGGATGACTAAGTGGGCCGTCGAACTTGCCGAGTACGACATCGGTTACCAGCCCCGCACCGCTATCAAAGCCCAGGCCCTAGCAGACTTCCTCGCCGAAGGAGCCAGTCTGTCCACAACTGAGCCGAGCTCTCTGCCAAAGGAGGCCAGGCCGGAAGAGTCTTGGGTACTGTTCGTGGACGGGGCCTCGAGCAAGGAGGGAAGCGGAGCTGGCCTGCTACTCACCTCGCCCACCGGGGAAGAGCTGACCTATGCGCTCAGGTTCGACTTCCCGGCGTCCAATAACGAGGCCGAGTACGAGGCCCTCTTGACAGGGTTGCGGATAGCCCACCAGATGGGTGTAACCGCGATCAAGGTTCGGAGCGACTCTCAATTTGTATTCAACCAAGTCCGCGGGGAATACGAATCTAAGGAGGATGTCATGAAGAAATATTTGGCCAAGGTACGAGAGGCGAGAACCCTGTTTGACATTTTCGAAATCGAGCGGGTGCCGAGATCACAGAACAAGCGGGCGGACGCCCTGTCGAAATTGGCATCCGCCTCGTTTGCCCACCTTTGCAAGGAAGTCCTAGTTGAGGTGGTCAAACAAAAAAGCATTGATCAGATTCAGGTCCTGGTCATAGACAGCCCGGCATCATGGATGACCCCCATCGTAGATTTCCTCAGCTCGGGAAACCTTCCCGCCAACAAAATCGAAACCCGCCGACTCCAGCTCAGAGCTGCTAAGTACGCCTACGCCGAGGGAACCCTCTACAAGAGGTCTTATTCATCCCCCTGGCTAAAGTGCGTAACTCCTGAAGAAGGCGATTACGTCCTCCGTGAAGTCCACGAAGGATTATGCGCGGCGCATGTGGGGTCCCGGGTACTGGCCAAAAAGTGCCTTCTCCTGGGCTACTATTGGCCCTCGGTGTTCCAAGATGCGGCGGCTCTGATTTAGAAATGCCGAGCATGTCAGGTGCACGCCCCGCTGCGCCACCAACCCACTTGAGAGATGGTCCCCATCCACAGTCCTTGGCCCTTTGCTCAGTGGGGAATAGACCTCTTGGGTCCCTTCCCCCGAGCTCCGGGAAGGTACGAGCATCTCGTGGTGGCCATCGACTATTTCACGAAGTGGATGGAGGCCGAACCCCTAGCCACTATCTCCGGAAGGGCAATTCAGAAGTTCTACTGGAAAGCATAGTCTGCCGCTTCGGGATCCCGCATGACTTGATATCCGACAACGGGCGACAGTTTGCTGAAAATCCCTTCAAAAGCTGGTGCGCAGAGTTCGGGATTAACCAACACTTCACCTCGGTCGGACACCCCTAGGCCAACGGACATGTGAAGAATGTCAACCGAACCATCCTACAGGGGCTAAAGACTAGACTGGAACTAGCCCAGTCTAACTGGCTAGACGAACTACCTAGCGTCCTCTGGGTTTACCGCACCACGCCGATGACAGCCACTCATGAGACCCCGTTTTCCCTGACTTATGGGGCGGAGGCGGTGGTGCTCGCGGAGGTCGGCCCGCGGAGAAGGAACTCAGTCAGCCGAATTCATAGCTCCAACAAGCTTGATCCAAACTGAGAAGGGCCGTACAAGATCTTAGAGACAAGCTGGGCTGGGTACTGTAAGCTTGCAAAATTAGACGGAGTAGAGGTATCTCGCACTTGGCACTTTTCGAATCTGCGATTATTCGTAGGATAGGCTAGTCCAGGGTATTTTGCTGTATTTTTTGGGATTCTCGTACTCATTCAATAAATGTTAACTTTCCAAGTTTTAAGTCCCTTCTCGTTCATATTATATTTCTCACTTCTGCACTAGTACACTCAACTAATCCTAAGTGTCCTAGTGGGGGGCTCGGGGGAGATATGACAGGGGATAATGAACTGACTGCCCTTAAAGTTGAAACTCGACCCGGGAGGTCGGCGGCCAGGGGACAAGTCGAAATAACGAATCGACGGAAAGCCTTCAAAGTCTGAGAAGTGATGCTCGACCCAAGAGGTCGGCAGGACTGCCTCTAAAACTCTGTCGATCGACCCAGGAGGTCGGCGCAGCAGAAAGACCCCAGGGCTCCATGCTCGACCCAAGAGGCCGGCTCCGCTTCAGTAGATCAGGTTTGACGTTCGACCCTAGAGGTCTGCGTAGCTTGAAGCCTAGATGTTTTATGCTCGACCCAAGAGGTCAGCACGCCGCCTGGGTGGATCTATTTGGTGCTCGACCCAGGAGGTCGGGGTTTCTTTTTGGTTACCAGAGTTCACCGCTAACAAGGGAATTGATAGACAAATTAGACAATTTCATTTAAACTTCATCTCATATATACATTCAGACCCTATCTATTACAAAGCCTACCGAGCTATACAACGAAAGGGGAATCTAGCTACGCCTTCTTCTTGCTGGCGACCTGCTTGAGATGGGAGCTGAAGGTACACCTTAAACATGCTGGAAGGTGGGAGCTGAAGGTACACCTTAAGCATGTTGGGGGACGGGTGGAGAAGGTTGTTAAAAAGGATCTGTGGAGATCATGGATTGCGGGGCATGGTCATATATTCTTATATGAGAATGGAAAGGGTTTCTGGAGTGACCGCTGCCCTAAGCCACAGGCTCCTTCCCGGAAGCCCTGCCAGGAGTCTCCTCCTCCTCCAGGGGAAGCTCCGCCAGTTCGGTCCCCACATCGCTCCTGCCCACCAGGTCCTTCAGGGCATGCCCTTTGCAGTACCCATCGAAGAGCCAGTCCAGCTTCCCCTCGGCTGCGGGGTTGTAGTCTTTGAAGTCAGCCAAGTTAAAGCCGGGTGGGTTGAGGCTCTTCACCTGGTCCAGGGCCCGCGTGGCGCCGATCTGGAAGATGGGCTGGTTGAGGTAGGCCACGTTCTCGGAAAATCGTTCGGAGGAGATGAAATCCCGAACAACCTTCTTGCGCTCCCGGCTGACGGTGCCGGAGAGTTCAATGGCGTCGTCCTCCCTCAGTTTCGCCACGCCCTTCTTCTCCTGGTCCAGCTCGGACCAGGTAGCGGCGAGCTGGACCTGGGCCTCCTCCAACCTCTTCTCGGCTTTGCCCGGTTTAGCCTTAAGGGAGCCCGCCTCCTTAAGGGCTTGGGCAAGTTTCTACTCGGTTTCCCGATTCTTCTTTTGTAATTTCTCCAGATCGGGAGATAGTTCGGAGAAGTGGGTCACCAGGGCGGCGCCGGCGGCATGGGCCTAGAGGGAGGAAAGTAAACGTTAGCACTTCGTCAAAGGAAAAAACAAAATTCCTAGGGGTGTAAGCGGAAAAGGGGGCTTACTTGGGCCCGAGCGGTGCAGTACACGTCCTGGATCTCGGACGGGCTGGCCAGCTCCATCCACTTTCTGTCCCGTGGAAGGACTGATCCCGCAACCCACTCGCGAGCCACTTCGGGGAACTGGACTCGGTCATTGAGGGAAAGCTCCCAGGACGGGCAGAAGCGACGGGGGTCGTGCATGGTAGGGGCCTGTCCCGGCTTCACGGGGGCCACGTGGCGGAAGTGCCACAAGCTCGGAGGAGCGCTCTCCCGCGCGTGCTCCTCCGCAGAGCCAACCCCCAAGTGGACAGGGCCCCCCGAATTCAGCTGGAGAGGGCGCTGTGCTGAGGCCTGCGTCGGCTTCTTGCCGGGTTGGGAAGACTCGTCCTCTTGGCCTCTCTTCTGTCCCGTCGCCTTCTTTTTGCCGGCGATCGGCTTGGAAGGGGACTGAGATTGGGAGGCCTCCTTTTAGGGGGTCGAGTTGCCCCCAGTTGCCGCAGAAGCCTCGGGGGCCTTCTTCGCCGTCTCCGGCTGCGTGGTGGGGTCGGCCTGCTCGGTTGGCGGGCCCAGTAGTCTTGAGAGATTCCTCACTGCAGCAAAACACAACCAGGTCAGTAAAAAAGGGCAGTAACAGAAGTGAAGATGAAGCCACATATAACAAAGGAACATGTGCAGTATTACAGGTATCTGTGTCGGCGGGGGAAAACGCCACTTTTCCAGGGGACCCGGACAACGTCCCCAACAGCTCGGCCGCGGAAATCTGCTCGGTGGAGAACTTGGCTGCGTACAACTTTACCGCAGAGCCCAGCAGCTGGCCGAAGGTCTCAGGGTCCAGGTCCTCTGGGCAGGGGTCGTCCCCGACCCCCCCACCCTTCCACGTGTTGGGAGGAAAGCGGGTGGTTTTAACGAAAAAGAAGTCCCCCTTCCAGTTTTTTACGGAAGAGGGGACCCCGTAGAGAAGTCCTGGGTGCCCTTACCGCCGTGATTGCTGGGGGACCGGCGGGAGAAGTAGTACCACCCAGGGAGAGAAGCCTTGAGGGCATGGGAAGCTCAGAAGAGAGAGAGAGAGTAGCGGATGTCGCAGATCTGGCAGTAGATCAGGAATCTTATGATGATTCTGATCGAGTTGGGATGGACCTTGGTGATCCTGAGTCCCCAGTAGCTCAGGATCTCGGCCAGGGCCGGAGGAATGGGGAGTCGGAGCCCCGCGACCAGTTTCCCTCTTTGCAAATGGCTACAAAGCCCGGGGGAGGTCGGCAGGTCCGATCGGTGGGTCCGGCGGCTCGCGGCTCGAAGGCCGGAGGGATGGAGAAAGAGGCGGCCAGCTCGGCCACTGCCCCGGGTGAGAGGGTGACCTCCTCCCGGTCGGGGTGACCGTAGTTAAACTCGGAGTCGTCCCCCTGCTCGGAAGCAAGGGTCCCCTCAGAGGAATCCCTGTCCTCCCCAGCTCCCCCTGGGCTCCGCCAGGGGAGTTATGTGGAGACTTGGGGGAGGGGATGGAGGCGGCTTGCTGCTCGATGAGGGCATTGAGCTCGGCCACCTCCTCTAGGAGTCGGGCATAAGGAGAATGGGCGGATGGAGAGCTCATGATGTCAATAGGCTCTAACAAGTCAGGAATGGGGAAATTGGGATTGGAAGAAGAGAAAGAAGGAGGAGGAGGAGAAGATGAAGATGAGGACGATGAAGATGAGGACGAGGAGGAGATGAAGATTCTAGGGGCTCTACGACGGGCCGGAATCTGGGATGCGGTGGAAGTGACGCCGGAATGGTCCGACATAAAATGCAGAAGGTGGCCAAAGGAGAAAAGGAAACGCGAAAGAGGAGGGGAGAGAACTTACTGATAATCGAAGTGAAAAAAGGATGGAGAAGTCGCCGGAATCTGGGTGCTGGAAGCCGGAAGCCTTGTTGCTGGGAATTGGAAATGCACGAGGAAAGGAGAAAATGACAAATAAAGTTAAACGGAATTTGGCAGCCACTATTTATAGGGGACGAAATGGGGGGGAAACGGTTTGCTTGAATTCGAACCGCTCCATGTGAATGCATTCAAGAAGCGGTACGGAGAGCGAGGGGACGCGACAACTGAAAGGACGCGGGCACAGCTTTCCAGTAATGGCACTGTACTGGAGATGACCGTGGCAGAGCAGGGCGCAGTGCTGGCCTCCCACGTGGCAGGGTTACAGATTAGGTCTGCTCGGAAGCCCCACCTAATCTAGGGGGCTAGTGTAGAGGCCCTTCCTGGGCCTAGACACGTGGCAGCCCAGGGTGACCCGAGCTGGGCTTGGAACCCGGGCCCATGGGGAACCAGCCCAGGACACGCGGCGGCTAGGGCTCCGCGGGGCTCTAGAGAGCTATCCCACAGAGGGCGGGGAGAATCCCCTTCAGCGCAGGACTGGGAGCTATCCAGGGCAAATCCCGAAACGTACGGAGGTCAGACTTCTCGGCAGGTATAAACAGTAACGCACAATGACTGCGTAAGGGACACTCACTGATTTCCGGACAATCACTCTCGACCGTTTACTTCCTGTGAACCTCACTCACCGGAAAACTAACTTGACCGTCGGAGTGCCCTCGGGGACGACCTCGGGGCCCCTGTCAGTTCACTCTCCTGTTTATCTTTCAAGCTTAGGACGCGCTCTTTCCATCATCAATCCGAGCTCATCAGGTCAGATCGGTCCGGGGAAGTTCCGTGCTTCTTCAATTAACATTTTGGACAACCCCTTTATTCTCTTGGATAGCATCGTAATGTTTCCAGTGTTGAATCCTTAATTTGGTAGGAGGTCTGCCAGTGTGCTTAGCTAACTAATTCTTTGTTTTTACACCTAATTTCTTGAATGATTAAGTTGATGGTAAATACCTCTAATAATTTTGTTCTGTTAAACAAGAAGCATGCCTAACATGCTTGTTGATGGAGAATTGATTCTGAGCAAGATAAATTGATTATAAATTTTAAAAAAAGATTAAGATCTGATTTCATTGAAAGCGAAACTACTACCTGTGGTCATGAGAGCTGATCTGATGGCAGCACTGCTCCAGGTCGGGTGAGTGGCCCTCAAAAGAGCAGCTGCACCAGCTACATGAGGGCAAGACAATGAAGTTCCTGAAAGTAAGTTATACTTCACCACCCGGTGATCTGGAAGTAGCCAGCAAATTTTGTACATTGCAATGGGCGCAAGGGGTGCAGTGCTTGAGGCCGTGCCACGGGCAAATCCACCGAGTGCTGCAACATTATGTACCCTACGGCCTCCAACTGTTGATGATGTGTTGAGTTCCAAGTCCCTCTTTGTCTCGAGGGGAGCGATAATCCAATGTGCGGTTCAGAGGGCCAAAATGATTTTCATACCCTTTAATGTAGTGTCGGGCGCCAATTACTTTCCTGTGATTTTAAAAGAGTGATACAAGAATCCAGAATTCATAAGATTTTCTAGTCAATCACCATACTAATCAATGCCTTCAGAATTTCACCAAAGGGGAATTGAATTACACGAAATCTAGTCAAATTTTCAAATTTTTTAAGAAAGAAACGAAGAAGATCCAAAAGTGACAATGATAATGTTATGAATTCTCTGTTCTATACAAGTAGAAAAGATTCTTAACCTGGCTAATGCTCAAGAACAAGCCGAACTTGTGTTGTTAGTCACCGCATGCGGATTTCAATCGCTTTGGAGTTCAAAACTTTGAAGAGCAAATTATCTATAATCCCCCTGAGCTTTTGCATAACACCACATGATCCTTCTAAAAGTTTAAAATATTTATTTTTTTAAGCGTATGTGAGAGGGCTCGAACATAAGACTTCTCACTTACACTCTCTCAGAAAAAAAATTTAGAATATCTATATTAGTTATAACCCCATAATTTAATATAAAGTGAAAAATATACGAAAAGTAGATGGTTAGACCCTTATTCAATTTGGTGCTTAAGAAAGGACAATACTTACATTTCATTTAACGACATTGCTGATACTACTTTTCGTCTAATTTCTATTTTATATCAAATTATAGAGAGACTATGTGAATATTTTAAAACCTTATAGGGTCATGTAATATCATACAAAAGCAAAAGGGGACTATGAGTCATTTACCCAACTTTAAAAAAGAGAGGAAGGGAAAAATTATCTATCCCTCTTGCTGGAAAGCGCAACACGTGATTAGGCTCAATATTCAAGACTTTTTTTTGTATATCACATTAGCTAGGCATCAACATGAGATGAGAGTTCAATTTTACAAGCTTGGCTATGTTCTATGATCACAAGTATTTTTGGTCAAAAATTAATTTTGGACCGTCAACGGGCTAATGCCTATCATTTTCCAAATTCATATATATTTTTTTAAAGGCAAAGACTTGGATAGACCCAATCTATAGTCCCACCTGTAGATTGAGTGGTTCAAAATTTGCCACATTATCTCACCAATTCAAATATTAAATCCACAACAAAGTTATGATAAAATTTGGACCACTAAATCTAGTAGACTAGATTTTTGCCATTAAAATCATTCTATCACTTGTACTTGTTTGCTGGCATATCAAGTAATATGGTAATCTGGGCCACAAATATAAAGAGAAAAAGAAAGACGATGTGAAAATGCATTTTCACATGTAGAGAACAACAAAACCGACTACTACTAGATTAGTTAGTCATCAGGAGAGATTTAAAACCCTCAGTGGATATAGGTTAAGGAATTACTTGTATTCTTCTCCAGGAAATCATGAAAATTTCACCAATAGGTGTTGTCTAGTCTTGTAGTGATTCAATCTCCTCCGAATTTTCCATTGACTCTTTTGGATTCATTCCTTCCCCTTAGTGTAATTTCACCAATGGGTGCCGTCCGATCTAGTGGTGATTCAGCTCTGTCTAGATTTCTCATTGACCCATTTGGATTCACTCATTTTCTCCAGTGTAGAGTAGGAGTAGGTGTAATCCTATGATGGTTCAGTTCCCGCCAGATTTTTCATTAACCCCTTTGGATCCATCTCTTTTCCGTAGTGTAATTTCATCAATGGGTGATGCCCGATCCAGTGGTGATTCAGTTTCCTCTGAATTTCCCATTAACGGAGTAGGTGTAGAGTATAAATTATCGTGTCAACAGAAAAAAACATGCAAAGAACAACAAAGAGATATATAAATAAGGGCAAAATACATTTTACCCTTTTGTGGTTTAACACTTTTTCCTATAACCCCCTATGATTTCAAAAACTATACATAACCCCCTTATAATTTGGATTAAAGTGTCAAAATGACAAAATTTAAATTCTATAATGGAGGTAACTAAAATGTCAAAAGTACCTCTATGTAAAGTTAAAAATTATTTAGGGCAAATTACATTTTACCCCCCTGTGATTTACCCTTTTTTTACATAACCCCCCTATGGTTTCAAAAGCTATACATAACCCCCTCATGGTTTGGATTAAAGTGCCAAAGTGACGGAAATATTCAGTCGTAACGGAACTTCTAAAAATATCAAAATTACCCTTATAAATACATGACACATTAACCCCGTATGCTTTTTATATTTTACCATATAACCCCCTTATGGTTTAGTACTTTACCATATAACCCCCTTATGATTTTTAAAATATACACATAACCCCCCTTGGTTAATAAATAATTTTTAAATTTACATAAGGGTAATTTTGACATTTTACGTGACGCCGTTACGAATGATCATTTCCGTCACTTTGACACTTTAATCCAAATCATAAGGAGGTTATGTATAGCTTTTGAAACCACTGGGGGGTTATGTGAAAAAACACTAAACCACAAGGGGGTAAAGTGAAATTTACCCAATTATTTATTAACCATGGGGGGTTATATATATTTTGAAAATTATGAGGGGGTTATATAGTAAAATACTAAATCATAAAGGGGTTATATGATAAAATATAAAACCATACGGGGTTAGAATGTCATGCATATTATGTTATGTATTTTGGTCACTTCACCCATTTTAGTTTAAGGGTAATTTCGATATTTTCACGGGTTCCATTACAAATTATCATTTCCGCCATTTTAATACTTTAATCCAAATTATGATGGGGTTATATATAATTTTTGAAACTATAGGGAGATTATGTGAAGAATACCTAAATCACAGGGGTAAAGTGTATTTTGCCCTATAAATAAATAAAAGGGAAACTGAGCATGGACTTAGGCAGTCCGTTGATGGCAGGTATCATCAATCAGGCAGATATTTTGTTTGATAGAAATGTAAAAGCTGCTTTTCGAATTAGACATTTTTCTGGGACAATTAGTTGGCCCAATGGATGGTCTTTCAATATCCTTCTTGATGATCCTGAAAATGCCAAGATAACCTTTCTTTTAGCATAACTCTAGAAGAATGGGATTCCTCCGTCTGATGAAAATTCTTCAAATCCAAAAGACAAAATTTGAACAAGTGGTAGAAATTCTTGTCCCTTTTCTCCATTCAAAGGACGACAGTACACACCGTTTACAACACAGTCCTAAGTTTGATAAAGCACAAAATATGAAGTCATTGATTATCAAACGAAAGTCATCAATCTAATGCAAGTATGAGTTAGGCCAATGACATTGGACACGGGTTAACATTTCTCAATGATTTTGGCAAATTTTTATGGTACACTTACAGCAGTCAATTACTCTTCGTTCTTCAGTCTTTTGGACCTTATCCTACAAATTTTTCTTATGCACTTTTAATAAACTTGTCACAAAACTTGTCACAAATTAAGAGTATATTGCTGTAATACACTCGATCGGGGGCCTCGTTAGTCCATTTTAATGCATTAAAGGTGAAATGATCATTTTAAATTTTTTTAACACTTCACTCCATTTAGTTTGTATTCAACCTAAATTTATTGAGTAAATCTTATATACACTATCACGGTTGGATATACGACATATATGCAAAATTTGAGTTTCAAATTCAAATTTGAATTATGTGTCATATATTTAATGATGAAAGTGTACATATTGTCAGTGTATAGAATATTAATTTAAACTTATTTACATCCTACTCTAACTTTTTACATGTTAGAGGCAAGCTAATTTGAAATGAAACTTTCGAGACGCCATCCTTGGAATTGATTGCTATACGGTGGAGATCTTCAAACCCGACTTAATTGTCTACCAGAATAACCTTAGTAAAACAGGAACCAAATCTGAGGCTTTTAGGCTCTAGCAAACTTAATAAAAAGAAATATATTTACCTGTTACAATGTGATGTATTGAACTGATCTCCAGTTTGGCAGATCCCTTTCCATCTTTTTGGAATAGGACCGAACCCTTTATCCTCAAAGCTCTGAGATTCTGCCCCCAGATGAAAGCAAGATGCTAAATTCAATCAACAGAATTGTAGGTGAGAAAACACCAAAAAACTAAGTTAATTACCATTATTCATGGAAAATCTTTACACCGATAATACAAAGATTAACCATGCCACGTATATATTTCTAACATTAAATTCGAAACCTTAAACAATCACATCTCTGCCAAATTTAGCTTTCACCAGCAAGTTATCCTTGTCATTATGCAAAGTGTGCTGCATGCTCTTGAACACAGAAACCACTTCGTCCCTTCCTACAAAATTTCACGCCAATTTCATACTTAGTTTTTTCGTCATAGGGAAAAAAAAGGGTTAGAATATCAAGATTCAATCCGAAAGCTTACCAGAGAGTTTTTCGGCTTCTTCCTCGGTAAGCACGGCCGCAATGCCATTGATGCTGTGCTTATAACTATAATAAAGAAGAGAAGACCTTGCATCTTCCTCAGATTCTTTCACAGATAAGAGATAAGATTGATGGTTTTCTTCAATTTCATGCAAAGTTTTTATGATAATCTTTTTTATGCAAAGATAAGATGATATCCTTTTTTTTAATGATAATTCCGTTAATAACAACTATTAACAATGGCAATAATCCCGTAATCTTTGTTTCTTCTTGGTTGGCTTATTTGGCTTCCCTGATTCATCCTACGCAATATTTTTTTTTCAAGTTTATTTGTGCCACCGTTCTAATCCGTGCA
>NC_092327.1:41272608-41276360 GCF_036785885.1 Coffea arabica | reverse complement strand
CCCTAAACCCTAAACCCTAAACCCTAAACCCTAAACCCTAAACCCTAAACCCTAAACCCTAAACCCTAAACCCTAAACCCTAAACCCTAAACCCTAAACCCTAAACCCTAAACCCTAAACCCTAAACCCTAAACCCTAAACCCTAAACCCTAAACCCTAAACCCTAAACCCTAAACCCTAAACCCTAAACCCTAAACCCTAAACCCTAAACCCTAAACCCTAAACCCTAAACCCTAAACCCTAAACCCTAAACCCTAAACCCTAAACCCTAAACCCTAAACCCTAAACCCTAAACCCTAAACCCTAAACCCTAAACCCTAAACCCTAAACCCTAAACCCTAAACCCTAAACCCTAAACCCTAAACCCTAAACCCTAAACCCTAAACCCTAAACCCTAAACCCTAAACCCTAAACCCTAAACCCTAAACCCTAAACCCTAAACCCTAAACCCTAAACCCTAAACCCTAAACCCTAAACCCTAAACCCTAAACCCTAAACCCTAAACCCTAAACCCTAAACCCTAAACCCTAAACCCTAAACCCTAAACCCTAAACCCTAAACCCTAAACCCTAAACCCTAAACCCTAAACCCTAAACCCTAAACCCTAAACCCTAAACCCTAAACCCTAAACCCTAAACCCTAAACCCTAAACCCTAAACCCTAAACCCTAAACCCTAAACCCTAAACCCTAAACCCTAAACCCTAAACCCTAAACCCTAAACCCTAAACCCTAAACCCTAAACCCTAAACCCTAAACCCTAAACCCTAAACCCTAAACCCTAAACCCTAAACCCTAAACCCTAAACCCTAAACCCTAAACCCTAAACCCTAAACCCTAAACCCTAAACCCTAAACCCTAAACCCTAAACCCTAAACCCTAAACCCTAAACCCTAAACCCTAAACCCTAAACCCTAAACCCTAAACCCTAAACCCTAAACCCTAAACCCTAAACCCTAAACCCTAAACCCTAAACCCTAAACCCTAAACCCTAAACCCTAAACCCTAAACCCTAAACCCTAAACCCTAAACCCTAAACCCTAAACCCTAAACCCTAAACCCTAAACCCTAAACCCTAAACCCTAAACCCTAAACCCTAAACCCTAAACCCTAAACCCTAAACCCTAAACCCTAAACCCTAAACCCTAAACCCTAAACCCTAAACCCTAAACCCTAAACCCTAAACCCTAAACCCTAAACCCTAAACCCTAAACCCTAAACCCTAAACCCTAAACCCTAAACCCTAAACCCTAAACCCTAAACCCTAAACCCTAAACCCTAAACCCTAAACCCTAAACCCTAAACCCTAAACCCTAAACCCTAAACCCTAAACCCTAAACCCTAAACCCTAAACCCTAAACCCTAAACCCTAAACCCTAAACCCTAAACCCTAAACCCTAAACCCTAAACCCTAAACCCTAAACCCTAAACCCTAAACCCTAAACCCTAAACCCTAAACCCTAAACCCTAAACCCTAAACCCTAAACCCTAAACCCTAAACCCTAAACCCTAAACCCTAAACCCTAAACCCTAAACCCTAAACCCTAAACCCTAAACCCTAAACCCTAAACCCTAAACCCTAAACCCTAAACCCTAAACCCTAAACCCTAAACCCTAAACCCTAAACCCTAAACCCTAAACCCTAAACCCTAAACCCTAAACCCTAAACCCTAAACCCTAAACCCTAAACCCTAAACCCTAAACCCTAAACCCTAAACCCTAAACCCTAAACCCTAAACCCTAAACCCTAAACCCTAAACCCTAAACCCTAAACCCTAAACCCTAAACCCTAAACCCTAAACCCTAAACCCTAAACCCTAAACCCTAAACCCTAAACCCTAAACCCTAAACCCTAAACCCTAAACCCTAAACCCTAAACCCTAAACCCTAAACCCTAAACCCTAAACCCTAAACCCTAAACCCTAAACCCTAAACCCTAAACCCTAAACCCTAAACCCTAAACCCTAAACCCTAAACCCTAAACCCTAAACCCTAAACCCTAAACCCTAAACCCTAAACCCTAAACCCTAAACCCTAAACCCTAAACCCTAAACCCTAAACCCTAAACCCTAAACCCTAAACCCTAAACCCTAAACCCTAAACCCTAAACCCTAAACCCTAAACCCTAAACCCTAAACCCTAAACCCTAAACCCTAAACCCTAAACCCTAAACCCTAAACCCTAAACCCTAAACCCTAAACCCTAAACCCTAAACCCTAAACCCTAAACCCTAAACCCTAAACCCTAAACCCTAAACCCTAAACCCTAAACCCTAAACCCTAAACCCTAAACCCTAAACCCTAAACCCTAAACCCTAAACCCTAAACCCTAAACCCTAAACCCTAAACCCTAAACCCTAAACCCTAAACCCTAAACCCTAAACCCTAAACCCTAAACCCTAAACCCTAAACCCTAAACCCTAAACCCTAAACCCTAAACCCTAAACCCTAAACCCTAAACCCTAAACCCTAAACCCTAAACCCTAAACCCTAAACCCTAAACCCTAAACCCTAAACCCTAAACCCTAAACCCTAAACCCTAAACCCTAAACCCTAAACCCTAAACCCTAAACCCTAAACCCTAAACCCTAAACCCTAAACCCTAAACCCTAAACCCTAAACCCTAAACCCTAAACCCTAAACCCTAAACCCTAAACCCTAAACCCTAAACCCTAAACCCTAAACCCTAAACCCTAAACCCTAAACCCTAAACCCTAAACCCTAAACCCTAAACCCTAAACCCTAAACCCTAAACCCTAAACCCTAAACCCTAAACCCTAAACCCTAAACCCTAAACCCTAAACCCTAAACCCTAAACCCTAAACCCTAAACCCTAAACCCTAAACCCTAAACCCTAAACCCTAAACCCTAAACCCTAAACCCTAAACCCTAAACCCTAAACCCTAAACCCTAAACCCTAAACCCTAAACCCTAAACCCTAAACCCTAAACCCTAAACCCTAAACCCTAAACCCTAAACCCTAAACCCTAAACCCTAAACCCTAAACCCTAAACCCTAAACCCTAAACCCTAAACCCTAAACCCTAAACCCTAAACCCTAAACCCTAAACCCTAAACCCTAAACCCTAAACCCTAAACCCTAAACCCTAAACCCTAAACCCTAAACCCTAAACCCTAAACCCTAAACCCTAAACCCTAAACCCTAAACCCTAAACCCTAAACCCTAAACCCTAAACCCTAAACCCTAAACCCTAAACCCTAAACCCTAAACCCTAAACCCTAAACCCTAAACCCTAAACCCTAAACCCTAAACCCTAAACCCTAAACCCTAAACCCTAAACCCTAAACCCTAAACCCTAAACCCTAAACCCTAAACCCTAAACCCTAAACCCTAAACCCTAAACCCTAAACCCTAAACCCTAAACCCTAAACCCTAAACCCTAAACCCTAAACCCTAAACCCTAAACCCTAAACCCTAAACCCTAAACCCTAAACCCTAAACCCTAAACCCTAAACCCTAAACCCTAAACCCTAAACCCTAAACCCTAAACCCTAAACCCTAAACCCTAAACCCTAAACCCTAAACCCTAAACCCTAAACCCTAAACCCTAAACCCTAAACCCTAAACCCTAAACCCTAAACCCTAAACCCTAAACCCTAAACCCTAAACCCTAAACCCTAAACCCTAAACCCTAAACCCTAAACCCTAAACCCTAAACCCTAAACCCTAAACCCTAAACCCTAAACCCTAAACCCTAAACCCTAAACCCTAAACCCTAAACCCTAAACCCTAAA